>NC_135497.1:306946577-307241577 GCF_052857255.1 Amblyomma americanum | reverse complement strand
TTTCTTGGCCTTCATGTTGTCGGAAACGCATTTGTAAATTACAGCTTACTGCTTGGGGTGCACCTGGTACCACCTGACGTTCAGGTGGCTAACCTCTTGGCAACCACTGAATCGGGTGGTACGGCAACGGTGCACACTGACTGCACTTCTCAAAATGTTGCATGCAAATCTGCTTCGATACGCATCCAAGTGCTTTTTTATTTGTTATAAGTGATGCATCCATGTTAATGCAAACAGACTGATCAGTTTAATGCAGTAATTACAGTGTGTCGTAAACTGAAATTCAGGATGGCTGCTTGTATTTTTATTGCTTCCTACAACAGTTACTTTGTACATTTATTATGTCATTTTATTTCTTGGCTGCATGTGTAATCAGTTCAGTTCTTGAGTCTAACTTCTAAGTTTTAGTTTTGTGAATGACGTTTTTCTCACCAAGCGTGTCCATCCTGTTCAATTCCAACAGAGTTTTTTTGTGAGAGCAGTCAAAATCTATACAATGGTGTTATATTTACATTATAATTGGTTTCTTGTTAAATCCAGATTGAGCCATGTGGCAGAGCGACATGATGTAAGTGATGTTTTAACATCCATCGGTTTCAAAGGCAGATGGGCCCATGCAGCGCGCTGCTACCCTTGCACTAGGTAATTGAACTGAGTTTAGGGCTTGTTGCCTGGCAGATAGGCTGAAGAACATGCTTGTATGAAAAATTTACCCGCTACATTTAAAGACAAGTTGGCATCAGCTTTGCAACGCCAATATTCTGTACACCTTAATAATTTAAGAGTTCTGTTGTAATGAAAATGGCAATTATTGTAGTATTTGTTATCCACATAAATGCGTAATACACTTTCATTAGAGGCGATTGCTTAGATACCATAGCTTTTGGAGGCTACTTCTGTTGAACTTATTTGGAAACAAATAGTGTGCAAATGTACCTGTCATTATTTAGCTGGCAGCTGCAGTAATGCAATATAGTGCGTAACATTTCCATTTCTCTACTTGGTTGTTTGTGTCGTTGCACATGGCACCAGTGCAACATTTATCAAAGTATTTCAGCTGTAGGCTAGCATGTTTGGTTTCTCAAATGCCATGTATGGTCTAATCCTTAGGTGCACCTTATTTCCAGGGTTGGTATTAGATTTTAGGGGTGTCTTGAAAATGTGTGCATGTCTTCACTTGTGTGGTTCTCATTGACATTTGGTTTTTCCGACGGTGTGAACGTAACATGTGTTGCTAGATCAAAAACATGCTTACCTGGCATGTGATGCTCTTGCATTTTCTTCGAGAGAAAAAAATTCATTGGGCTCCTACACTTTTGTGAAAGGATGGTGGGAGCTGTAACATTGAGCTTTTTAGTTTCAGGTGTCTAAAAATGTCTTCAGATGCCCTTTAGTAACTGAATGGAAAAAAGGTCATCTGCTTTGAAAAGGTTGCAGCAGTATTCTTCTCATGGCATGTTAGGTTCTTGTTGCTTCTCAAGTCATGTTCACTAGGAATTGTTTATTAGGTGTTGTTGCCTTCTTATATTACCAGTAGGCATATGCGCATCTTACAAAGTTCATTGGGACACAGCGCAAGTCCATCTGGGCGCTCTAGAAGCCTGATGTATGTTAGACGCAAATGCAATCTCTGCTGGCTGCAGTGTATGTCAGGATGCAAGAATGCAACCCATTCTCTTTAAGGTAGCATGTGAGCCAGCCACCTTTTCTCGAGTAATCTGCTTACAAGGGAGCTTTGTTGGATGTCGGAGCTGGCTCTTGCTGGATGGCGCAGATGCTGCATTGCAGACAGTGTGATGTGCATGCCCGTATTGTATTGTACACACAGTAACTGCTGGTGGAGCTGCTGCTGTGTGCATGTCAAACAGGGCTACAATCTTAGTGGATTATATAGTCTTATGGGTTATTTGCATCACAGTGGTACCATTGTGGAAGTCTAGTTCTGTGAAAGAGAAATGTGTAGTTGCTTATGTGTCCCTTTATACGAGAAGGGTGTTGTAGAGATGCAGCGCTAGCACAGTCTGCACTTGTATTGCTGTCTAGTCGTGCTTTTGTGGTGCAAAGTGTGTCTGTGTTCATGTCCTGTAGGCGCTTTATGTAATCAACCAGCCTGTAGTTAAAAAAGACAACCTAGGGCCCACTTGTGTGTGTCAACTGCAGGAGAAGGCAGAGAGTGTTAGGCTTCAGTTTAAAGCTAGTAGCAACTTTAATGCAGTAAACTAAGTGGAACAACTGCAGGACATGGAATGTTTCTGGAAAGGCAGAAAATTTAGTACTTCTGAGAGTTACATGCACTAGGGGCCTTGAATATGGACAATTCCAGTGTCTTGTGTCCTGCTTTGCATATACCTCTTGAAGTGTATTGGAGGCCCAGTTTTGCTTTGGCATATAATAAAACTGCTGAAGGGCTTTCGCCAACTGGCACATGTAGGTGTGCCTTGCCACAGGTGTGCTCCTGAGGGATGTTTAAGGCGACACCCTGCACTAGCTGGCCTCTTTCACAGACGAATAGTTCTAGGCCAAAAGAAAGCAGCCAGCATTATGTGAATTACTACCAATACATGTGCCAGTCTGTCACATAATCTGCGTGTTGATGTGTATTTGCAAAACACCTTTTTTAAAGGTCACAACATTCAAGCACAGAAGGGACCAAACCAGCCAGCTTCCTTGGGAAATGAGCATCGAGTTTGTTTTTTTCTGCTGCTTTTATGTTTGTGCAGTATTTACATTGCAAAATGTCACTTGAGAGATTGTGGCTGATGGAACTAGGTAAATATTCATCAAGTGTGGCAGCATACAACATGCCAGCAATCAAAGGTGCTGCGAGGGGTTATAATTCAGATGAGGGGCACTGCTGTATGATTTACAAGAAATGAGTGGTACCTTTGTTTGCAGCCATTGGAAAAATATGTGTTTATGTGCATGTTTTTATGATGGCTTGTATGTCCACAGATGAAGCAAACCCGATTCTGACGTTAAGAATGTGTGCCGACATGAAATGCGATTTTCTTGGTTATAAATGTCGCTGTCACCCCGACTCTCTCAAGTGAAGTTTTGCTGTGTATAAAGTAGTAGTGGCAGTTCACCTGCAGTCGTGCAGTGTGTGTCAGTCTAGATCTTACTCTGTACGGGTGCCCTCGTGCTTGTTTCCCGACTGAGCAGTAACATGTCAGGTTGCGGCTCTGCGGGATTACCATAGTACTGAAATGGACTATCAATGTGACTATCATCCCTAACATGTGATCAAGACAAGAACAGTTTAGTTTAGTGGTAAAAAATTATTGTGCGGTAAACTGCAGCGTTGTGCGCACTAAGCAATTGCGGTACAAGGTTTGGAACTTGATAGCTTTTGTGTTGTAACAGGAGGGAAAAATAAGTTATATTACCATCACTTCACTGACCTCCATGTCATTTACACCTTTTAAGCAATTGCATTCTGTAGTTTCTTATATGGCAGGTCAACAGGGATAAAAAAAAAGTGTTGTGTGGGGGACCTCAAGGAGGCAGTGCAGAACATTTAGCTACTATCGATGTGACTGGTGGTGCCCGTACATTATACATCCCAAAGTAAACTGCACGCAGTGTTCACAAAACAACGAAAAAATCCCTTTGCTCCTTGCCAGCTGCATTGCTTGGAATTGTGCACTTTGAGAAACAGCCTTGGTGTCATTTCTTTCTTCAAGGTGCAGGTTGTTAAAGTACTCCTCCTGGAAAAAAATGCTAGCTCAGCAAAGGCCCATGAGATGAGATGCACAGCCAAGACGTGACAGTGCTCGATTCGTGATCATTCTTTAGACATTTAGTTCACCCCTGAAAGGGTTACTTATATTGTAAAATTTGCAGTGAAACCCAGCACTAGTTTTTTGTGCTAGATACCAGTCACTACTTCCACATGTTTTGTACCCTGGGGTTAAGTGTACATATCATGCCTTCAGCTGAGAAAGCTCACAAGCTTCATTGTGATTACCTATTCCTGGGCATGCACAAAAGCAGGTTGGGGATGAAAATAGCAACAAAGTCTTATTGTTGTGGTTTCCCTTTTGGTCAGGTAGAAAAATGTGCACTGAGCACATAATACACCACTTGTGTTTGATTTGCCATTAGGCACATACCAGACAATGTGCTTTGGCTAAAAGGCATGTTTTTTATAAAGATGCTGTGTTGGTTGTTCATAATGTATTGTTGTACATCTAGTCATGTTTTGTAAACGAGTCCTTGATGTCATCACTTCTGATGTGTTGGATGGATAACAGGTATATTTTCACCACAATAAAGAACATGCTTTGTAAAAAAAGATTGTGGTGCTGTACTGTTTAATGTGCACTTTTTTTTGCTCTTGTTGCTTGTTTGCTTTTCTCTACAAAATACTGGGCAGTGTAAAGGCATCTTTGGAACTTTTGTGATGAATATTAGTGGAAAAGCAACACTGATGTTTGCCCTGCAAACTGAGTTTGGATGAAATGAGTGAAGTTTGGCTTGTGCAAGTTTGGGGGACAGAAGTGCCGTTTTTATGACTTAGCATCTGTGGTGCTGCTTATGCAGACAACAGAACTTGAGATATTTTTTTTAAGTACCTTTATTTTCTGCAAATAGCACACACTACATGAGTCTTGCTACAAGCAGCTTGAGGCAGCAACAACAACAAGAGTAAAAAGTTCTTTGCCAGGCTACAGCTGGTAAAGCAAATGCATGTCATGCTGACAGCAGTGTGTCCATAGAAGAATATATAAAATGGCAGTGTAGAATTGTGAAAATGCGTTGTGATCCAGGGTAGGCACTGTGCAGCATTGGTTGTTCAGGCATGATGAAGGCACTAGGCAGTGATCTGAGCGCACCTGTCCTGGACTTCACCTGTGAATGAAACATCGTACAGTTCGTTACCATCAGATTCAGTGAGGTCAGTTCCTCATTTGAGTTTCTAACTATTAAGATATACTGATCCACTCGACTGCAGCCAGTGTGGACAGCAGGGCAAACATGAAAAATTCACCCCGATTCAGTATCCTTAGCCAGGGACAAACTTCAGTGAACAAGAGGTTTGAGAAAGCTGGATTCCATTCCTTTCTAGCCACATGGTTGTGGGGGAGGGTTGTCGCATGAATCTGTTGCATTAATCCTTTGTTGGAGCAACGTATGGCTGATCATGAGTTTCCAGCACTTGCAATTAAGGGGAGGGGTTGTTGGGGGAGGCTTTCACCCTGCCATGGGAAACCATCAGCCCTTGACTGAAAAACATATGAAAGTGCGAAAGCATTTTTTTCAAATGTGTTGCATTAGGTGGGGCATGTGTTTCGAATGGACGAGAGGAGGAAACAGGATACAAATGCTTGCTTCATTTGTAGAGCAGTTGCCAAGATTGTGAACTCATGCACTTATGTAATAAGGATGCATGGGAGGGCCCCACCTTTTTGTGGAGAGACAAGCGCTGATGACACTATTATACAGTTAAGGTTCTCACTGGTGATCTTATGAGCATCATTTAATGCCAAGAACTTGTGCCTTTTACCTTTCCCTTCTCAACTGTAGTTAGCAACCACCTAGCATGATTCATGTTTCTACATAAAGGGTCTTGTTAAGTGTATATTCATTAATCTGTTGTACATCGATGTCTCGCAGCACACTTGAGGAATACGGCATAGGTAAGGCCCCTACCTTTCCGCGATTCCTTGTAAAGTCGCGGATTCTAGTATTGTTCACGGAATTGTGTGGTAGCAGCTACCCCACATTCCCTTTATATATTAGTGGGGAAGCAACACTGATGTTTGCCCTGCAAACTGAGTTTGGATGAAATTAATAAAATTGGGCTTGTGCAAGTTTGGGGGAACAGAAGTGCCGTTTTTATGGCTTAGCATCTGTGGTGCAGCTTATGCAGGCAACAATGCTTGAAATTAGGAGTATTTGTATGAGAATTTCATTATTTTAACCATCTCAGTTCTCTTGAAAAGTAGAACATGGTAAGGAACGAAGTTCTGCTGATGCCATCACATGCTTGCTCCACCATCCGCTCACACAAGCTAGAGGGCTGTGGCTCACAGCAACGAGCTCAACTTATATGGGAAGTCAAGTCAGGATACTTCGGGATAAAGCAATATTCGCATTTGCACAAATATAGCGCCAGTTTTAACAAGTTATCTGCTTCAGAGCGCACCTCACATTATATTTTGAACCACTCTAAGAAAAGAGCACAATTTTTCTTTTTTTTTTTCACTGTTCAAGATAATAATAATAATAATTGGTTTTGGGGGAAAGGAAATGGCACAGTATCTGTCTTGTATATCGTAAGGGAAGGGATAAAGGAGGGAGTAAAAGAAGGAAGGAAGAAAGATGTGCCTGGATCAGTAGCCGAGCGCTCCAACCACTGAGCCACCGCGGCGGGTTCACTGTTCAAGATGACC
Source organism: Amblyomma americanum (assembly GCF_052857255.1). Lineage (NCBI taxonomy): Eukaryota > Metazoa > Arthropoda > Arachnida > Ixodida > Ixodidae > Amblyomma > Amblyomma americanum. The sequence goes on along the minus strand of NC_135497.1, from coordinate 307,235,182 downwards.
ACAGAAAGCTTGCCTAGCAGGCTTAAAAGTTACGTGGAAAAAGCAACTTCTCGACAACTTTGGGCCATCAATGCGAAGAGCACGCCACGAACTAGCAAAAAAGATTGCTACAAAACGGAGAGCAGGCGGCATGGGCATTTGAAAAAGGCACTGAAAGAGCCCTGACTGGTTGGGAAGGGGAAAATGGGCAAACGTGTCCAGAACTGTCCAGTATGAAGCAGTGTGGCGGTAAGGAGCAGCAGCACGGCAGCTGCTGCTACGCGAAAGGCCGCATGCGTTAACACATGGGAGGCTTCCTGCTGAATATTGCATGTTCGTTCTTCTCAAATGGTGGAATTAATTTAAAATCTTCCGCCGTAGAAAATTAGGGGTCTCGGGCATACGTTGACGTTTGATTTTGGCCGCACTGTGCAAATTGACACTGTAAACAAAGATCTAATAGTTGTGAATATGTTTTATCTGCAGTCAAATGATACAAGCTTTCATAATATAGAATTAGGCACCTTGGTTGTATTTCATTTTGAATTGCTGACCCAAGACTGTTTGAACTCTAACTACAGTATATGGGCAGCCCAGGCCAGCATATGTAATATCATGCGAAGGCCTACTACTGGTGCCACATCTACTGATTTCATGATAACTTCAAATTTTTAATTCTGCCTTATCTTAGTTTGCATCGATGCACTCTGATGAGCAGCTTACAGTTACATTTTGTGCACTGATAGCAACTTTTCTTTCATGATATTCTTTTCTTAAGGATTCAGCTTTTATCTGATTGTTGCAATGCAGTATGCTCACGCCTTATTACTTTTTTTTTGGTGAAGCAAGCTGCAAGCACCCAACCTTCACTTGATCAAAAGTAGTGCAGGCAGCACTGGTTGCACGCGTTTGCAGCTACTTCAAAGCTTGAGATCATGAGCTCAGTCTCAACCACAGCAGCCACATTTTGATAGTGGCAAAATGCAAGAAATCCCTTGTGCTGAGCTTCTGGAGAATGTATGGTAAAGAAGCCCTGGTCGTTGAAATAAATCCACGGCTCTCCACTGCTACATACCTCTTAACACTGTTTTAACTGTGGCACAGAAATTAATCCTTTTTTCTCCTTACCATCCTCAAGGCCCAGGCAGTCTCCCCACTCCTTGAGAGTAATGGTGTGATCGTCGTCCTTGTCGCATGCATTCAGGAACGGAGCTATGCAGTGCTCCATCGAAAGGAGAGGGGCGCGCAGTGGGAACAGTTCATGCCTTGAAACAGCCCTGCAATACAAGTAGCAGTAGAAACCATTGTACCTCTTGATGAATTTTTTTTTAAGCACTTTTTCAACACATCTGCTGCCTAATGACCCTGTTTCATGTGTCATTGGAAGAGAAAAAAGATTGAGGCTAACTTTTGAGGTCCTTCTTTTCTAGTCGAAACCCCAGTTTTCAAAAACTTTACACCCTGACTGAGTTTCATAAAACTAAGCTGAACCCAGTATGCCTGAAAGGCCACCATACTCAGAAATGCAGTCTGCCAGTGTAAACAGCTGAATGTACAGCATGAAAGCTAGCAGATCTGTTGTATCCATTCCAGGGAGGTCTCTTTAGTTAGTAATTGTTAGTACTTTTGAACCCCCTTTCACCATAGTCATTAGGTATGGCTGCACTTAAGGATGCACTTGGAAAGTACCTGCCACAAGCAGCCTCCAAGACGCACTTAATAACCTGAGTTCTAATTGGCAACACTGTATTAAGTGTTACCCCACGCTAACAACTAACGTTGCCATGCTTTCCAAATGGCAGTTGTGACACTAGAAGGATGCTTCTGCGCACCAGTCACTTGTAAGGATGGGCAGGTCTAGCGTTGGTGCAGGAATGATACATACACAGGTGGTGAAGTGTGCAAGGGAAGAACTGTAAGCAAAAAAAAACAAACTACCAGACATCCTGGCCACTCCCAGAGCAAAGAAGCAAAAGCTGCATTGAACCCCACATCTGAACAAAACACCACTCACTCTCTGTCCCCACCTGAATTACATGACCACAGATGGTGCATTCTTGAAAGTAATGGCACATATTCTTAGCTGCTCCCTAACCTATATGGCCAAAGTTCACTTAGATCACTTTCTCATTGGCCTGCAGGTGAACACAGAAGTACCTGATTGTGACCTACAACAACCAGAGAAAGCGTGGATGGAGAACCCCATAAGGCCCAGGAAAGGTTCTGAGCTCAAACAGCTGTCACTGTGAGAGGCAAATGCGATTTTGTAACATTTTCTTCTTGCAAGTGCACTACATTTACACCATTTAGTAAATATTCAATGTATCCCCTACAAAAAAAACTGCATGTGGTCCACTCTTTCCACTGGCGGGAGTAACCGAAAGAAACTTGGGATTGTGCAAATTCTGAAAAAAAAACCTGATTAATATCCAATTTCCAGCTCAAAAATTCAGTGCCTGATTCTTACTTCCTGAATTTTGAAAAACCCCAAAAACCGATTGGCTTAATCATATATTAATCATATGTACTGCAACAGCACACTCGCATCTCACCGGTCATGCGGGTGGCTATCAAGTTCGCAGAACTTCCAGATGACAGCGTTGACCCACTGGCGGCTCTGCAGATTCTCCGCTTCTTCCTCAAGTTTCTTGTAGGGCTCATTCAGCTCGTGCCTCCTGGCCAGATCTTGCATCACGTTGAAGAGCCACTCACGCATGCGACGTGGGAAGTCTTCCATTTCTTCGTCTAAGCACTTGGGCAGTTCTGCAGAGAGCAAGTAGTGCAAGCTTTTTGCCATCTCTAAACCGTGTATGCAAATGAAACTTTATAGCTAACTCGCACTGTGCAGTACTAGTAGCACAAAAAAGTGATTTTGCAGCTTTCACATACAGCTGTTGCAGGTGCTCACCACTTTTTTATTTGTTGGTATCTTCTCATGTAACTGACTATCGCCTCTGAGAATCAGTAAGCACAACGCAGATGCCAGTTCTCTCTTTTCATGAAGAGCTGGCTGTGCAGTTCCGGCCACAATACTACAGGGTATGCTTTGGCGATGCAGAATAAGTGAGAAAGTTTCAAACGCCGAAGCGTGCTCCATAATATTTTTTTCCACGTTGGTACATGTTAAACAGCATTTAATTCCACATTCTTTGAATAACCGCTCACTTGAATAGCATTTTATGATTAAATGTTTGGCTGAGATATATTCTTAGTTACCATAAAGAGAAACTTTTGCTAGATATATGGTGCCTAATGGGATTTCAGAGTACATATTACTTTTTCCAAACCAGAATGGCATTAAACAGGCAGACTTTTTCCATCACACTATATACAGACCTGGAAATTCTATTCCACTGTGCGGCTGCCAAACAACTTGTGTTAAACCATAATCATTTAAACCCGCCTCAGTGGCTATAGCATTTGGCTGTTGAGCACTACTTCATGGGTTTGATTTCAGCTGCCCTGGCTACATCTCAATGGAGGTTAAGCACAACAAATGCCTGCCTAACGAGGTTTCAGTTCACGTGATCAAAGTTAACCCAGAGCTCTCCACTGCAGCATGCCTCATAGCCTACAGTGTTCCTGTGGCTGGTGAGAATATATGTACTATTAACCAAGGTGCATAAGTATTTATCATTTTCATGCATAAATTAAACCATATTTTTACACAGTATACTGACATAAATTCAATCTATTTATAGTTCAATCATGTATCATGGTTCCACACAATGTATGTACATTTTCTGCCTTCCTTTTTATGCGATAGCATACACAGCTTGTTGGGTCGAAAAGCCGTCACCGTGACCTAGGATTGATAGGAAGGCCTTAGAAATATGATGGAAATATTCCCAGAAGTTTCAAATGAAAAAAGAAGTTCGCCAGCATTGGGGTTCAAACCCAGGCCCTCTGTGGGCCAGGCGGGCACATAACGCATATGCCACAAAGGGTCGTTGGTTCAAGCGTGCCGGAGGGGCACCTACTCTTAAGGCTATGCTTAAGCGTCCTCCTAACTTTTATTTACATTTCTGATAATCAACCAATCAGATGGTCCTATGAGGACTGAACTACTGAAAACCAGCTTTATGATGCCAATGCATGGTTCTGCTCTTTGACATGATGCAGCAGGACATTTTGGCCTACAAGAGCCTTGGAAAATGAAAAGAATGCCCCATGAATCATAACTGTCTGCTTTCACAGTTAGCAAAATGTATTGGCATACACATGAACAGGTAAAAAAATAAAAGCTTCAACTGATAACAGGACTCAATGGGCAATATGAAGAATGCTTGTAAATCATTCTGTTAATATCACATTAACAGGTCACTCGCAAAATTCACTGAGGTATACACATACAGAACAATATGAACCCCAGCTGGCCACATCTGTTGAACTTTGGAGGCCTTTTGCCTAAAAGTGTTATTAAACGACCACTCCTATTACCAAATACAAGCAATATCTCAGCTGTACATTAAAAAGTACTAGTGCTTTCATGACCACAGATATTTACACACTTTTTCTGATACAATTCTGCGATATTTGTAGTGGTATGCCCTCCCAAACAACCTACTACTGATTTACCAGCAGCAACAGCAGCGTATGTGCTGCACCACACACTGTTGGAATACTATATGTTTCAGAACACATCTTCACTGACACTAGAAGTCCATACCTCTGCAGGCTCCATAATAATCAATGTGGACATGCTCGTACTTTTCGCCCTTACAGCCTTCTTTTTCATCCTCACACAGGCACCGCATTTGGTACAGCTCACAGTCACTCTCCCATGTCTGGTTGTGGTTGCTTGCACACCTGAAATGAGGTAATCGAAAAATCCTGTTACAAACTCTTGTCAATTGGTTCCTGCAGAAACAGAGAAATCAGTTATATGAAACCGCCAGCATACACTGCACTGATAACAAGAGAATGGTTTTGCAGCCAAAAGTAAAATATGTACTGGAAACTAGATAAACAGCTGCATAAAGAAGTAATAATATGATAAAATTAAATAAGTTGGCTGCTTTACACAAACCAGCATTGACGTGTCAGCCGCAATCAAAGCTTGCACTCTAGTGTCCAAGACTGCCCAAAATATAAGAATGTGCACATGCGTATAGGCATTGTTAGTGAACCAGGAATATAAGACAATGTAACTGAGAAGGTGAGTTTGCAAAAAAAAAAAATTTACTGAGCACTCTGGAAAAATACTTTTAAAATGCTTACAAAGCACCTGCAGCCAATTACCATTTAGATGTTGTCAATTTTGGCCTTTCCTTTGGCAGCTGCTGTTTTGCTACACTGAAGGACAAGAGTCCAAAGTTTGCTTAAGACTGCTTACAACCATCATACTCTTGAAAAAAACTGTTATTGCATAAAAAATGCTTAGTCAGACATGTGAGACCACCCACAATACATTGCATCGCCAAGTTAAAAAAACAGCTCCATGAAGACATGAAGTTCCATAGCGCACAAGGAAGGGACACAACACAAGCACTAATTTCCACTAAACGATTTTCCATCCCCACTTTTTCCATTGCCACAGCTTCAATTATCTCTCTCGTTTTTTGATTGACATCTTTGCCTATCACCGAATATTCTTTAAACTAAAGTGCGCACTTGTGAACACAGCAGTGACGAGCCAAATTACCAGACCCCTCATCTCTAACATTTCTGTGGCGTTCACTGAGGCACTTATTTAGGCAACGCCCTGTCGTTATGACATTATCACAAGTCGCATGTTTCTCTTACAGTTGCATACACTACATTAGAGTGCAGTAAAAAAAAAAGTGTTGCAGCCACCAGGCTTAATTAGAGTAAAGTATCGATATGTTTAAGGTACAGATGCTGCAGGTTTTATCAAATGCACAATGACTGCAACTTTTGCCACGCATGAATCAGTGTCATATACAGTAAAATGCTGCCATAAACTGCCATACACACATATTATCATAGCTTCATTCCACAAATGGGCAGCTGACTTACTTGAACACTAAGATGATTTACTGGTGCAGGACAAGCAGTTGGTGATACGGCACCAATCAGTAAACGCTAGTCCCAAACCAACCATGAGCATACAGTGGCATAAAACAAAGTCCCAAACACAACACTACTTTCACTTGCCTTTCTCCTGGGGTCAGCCTCCGGCTGGCACTTCGAGACACACTCGCATGTAGCTGTCAAGTCCTCATTAATGATGCACTCCCTGCCTGGGCCACACCGAACCTTGCTGCAGGGATCCTTCAGGACACCTGCAACCATATGCAGGGACCACAAGTTGAAACTATAAAACCAAGCATCCTGCACGCATGCCATCAGAGTCCAAAGGCTCAAGGATTGTTGGTGCACTCATTTTATTTCTGCAGGATTATATTTTTCAATTTTCAAAGAAATGTCCTTCGTTCATGATATACCCAGTTACCATCAGAACTGTTATGTATAAATCCACAGTTCTTTGCTGGAGTTACACATATTATTTCTGTCATTGCAGTGACAGTTTCTTTGCACGATTGCTGGAAGTACCTCCAGAAATAATGTTAAAAATACATTAATAATAATATGCGTTTTTTCTGTTACATAGGGCAAAAAACCAGGTGGTGCATTGCCACTTGTGGTAAGTGGCCGACTTGAATTATTAATCACGTTTAAAATATGAACAAAAATAAGCATGTAAAAGAACACAAATAGGTCACACAACATTATTATGTTTCAGTGCAGCTTACTAAATACATATAAATCCAGAATTCAAGAAAAATTTTTCAAAGCCCCTCTGTTGCAGTAAAAAAAGTGCTGAGCAAAGTTCGTACAGAACATTTGGCTTAAAGGGACACTGAGGAGAAATTGAAGTTGGCTTGTATCCATAGAATACCAGCTCCTGATCACAAAAACACCACTCTTCCTGAAAACAAAGCTCTTGTAATGTAGAAAATAGCAAGAACCAAAATACAGGTATCGCCGCCACAGGCCAATCTCGCAAGTACAAGCGTGATGACTTCCTAGGACAAGAGGCGCCACCATGGAGGAATTTTCCTTACTTCATGGATGTCACGAATCTCTGAGGCTTGCAAAGGAAGGTAGCGCACCGCACCGCTGCCTGCCAGAAATCACGGAGTCTGCGTTTACGTCACGTTCACGTCACTCCTTTCTGTGTCGTCATAAGAGTTCTCCATGTCGTCATAAGAGTTCTCAAGTTTGAATCGGAGCGGCGGGAAAAAATTTTTCAACTTCGAATCCAAATTTCTTTGAAATAAATGCATCTTTCGCTCCCGGACAAGCGTCAACAAAGCCATGAAATGCCGAACTATCAGATATTGCTAACAAAAAAATTTTGATAGGGTTCTCCTCAGTGTCCCTTTAAAATTCAAGGAGAATTCCAGGATTTCAAGGATACAAAAGGGCTACAGACAAGGAGAGCAAGAAATATTTTTTGGATCACAGAGATTAGGAATCCTTTGACTCTTGCTTAGCTCTGACTACCCTCTCCATGGCTACCATCTCTGCTTTCTATTCTGTGGCCTTCCGACAGAAACTGTTAGCCTTGACAAGGAGAGTTATTGAGCAGACAATGGTAGGGAAGTGAAGGGCTCATTATGACATAAATATGAAGGAAGCCAAATAACAGTCACCGGAGCCAAGGAAACATAATGGGGGATGTTTTCTTTTTTCAATTCATGGTGTTGATTAATGGGAAATTAGTAGTGTAATCATTCTTAACTGAAAGGTAATGGATTCAAAAGTAGAGGAAAAAAGAACCACATGTTACCAGTGGGATCTAAATCCACGACCTCCATAAGGCATGTATGGTGCTCTATCAACTGAGCTGTGGCGGCAGCGGCTGTCCAACCTTCTACTTTTGAGTGTAGTTGTGTTGCATATTACCAAACCTTGAGAGTATTCACCAGCACCACTCTCGTGTATAGCAGTGGACGTCTGATATCCTCTAATACCGCAAAAGCCACGTGGAATGAGATCGAACGGTGAGGGCAGCCACTAAGAGAGAATTCGAATTTAAGAAGTGCATCAAAATTTAAAGAGTTTGAAGGGCTCTTAAAACATTTTTTTCAAAATTCAATGGTATTCAAGGATTTCAAGGGCCTGTGCAAACCCCGGAGCTGAGTCACCCTGGGAGTACTCTGCACAGTCAATGCTTGATGAGCAATCAATTTTGCAGCAAGCAACTAGCAACAAACCAAAGTTGTCCTTACGTTCAGCATCCAGTTCTGCACTCTTGTCTTTCAAGATGCTGGCTTTCTCGTCTTCAGCAGCAATGTCAACTGCATCCTTGGCCTTCTTTGTATGGTGCTTCTTCCCATGCTTAGACCCATGGTGCTGCAAGGAACAGAAACGAAATTTTTTTTGCATACTCACTCACTCATCACGAGTCACTGGATTCCTAAGCTGGTTCTCTATGTGAGCCGAGTTCTCCACTTGGGAGCCTTAATGTCCCTTATGTACTGATCTCACTGGGAACACAGTTGAGTGTTTTTTATGTGCCCCTGTGAGAAATTAACAAAATTATAGCTACAGGAGGTATAAAAATATTTGTTTTCCTCTAAGTGGTTCCTGTCATTGCCACTCTGACAGCAGTAGTGGCAGTCAGAATATAAACAAAAAGCAATGAAAAAAGTGATGCAGTGCCCTGATCTTACCACAGAGCCAATCCACAACACCCAACTAGTGCAACAAGCTCAAAATGCCATAGATACAACATCTACCAGTGATGAAGATGAACAATAAGAGGAATCCTGAGTGTGTCAACTACGCACTTTTTTGTTCCCCAGAAATGCCAGTGTTAATGAAAACGTGAGCTATTCAGAATTGCAGACACTTCTACGAGACATTGAGGACACACGTAAAAAAAAGTTTAGGGACGATTACTTCAATTAATAATGTGATGGCATTATTCTTTCACTTGCCAATCTGTTCCGACTCTGATTTCATTGTTTTTCACTTACCCGTCTATTCTATTTCTGATTCTATTCAAATTCCAATTTCTCATTAGCACCCACAAGCCTCATTTTTGCACGGATAGTTTTTGGGAGGCTTTCTATTGCACGTAGACCTGTTGCTGTCTGCGAAATTCGTCTTTTCCTTTTTACTCTCCCCATTTTGTCACCAATGGTTGTTTGTTAATTCCGGCTAACCGCACACTACGGTTTGTTAACTGTATTATTGTTCAGCCCCAGAGTACATATTTAAAACCAATAATGACCTCCTTGAGTGTTTCAGTTTGTGGTGCAGCGGTAAGAGTGCTCGCTTCATGCTGTGTGGCCCCAGGTTTGAATATCACTTGTGTTCATTGATGAGTGGGATTTCGATGACAATGCATAATTATAAGCGCACGTGTGCACTGTGTCCATTAATGGCAATACTTGCCCGCCGTGGGTCCTGGAAGTACAAGAAAACTGTTTTTTCTTTCTTCAAAAAATTTCCCTGTGGGCGCACTAATGTGCTGCTGAGCGAGCACACTGCTTAGTAAGCAGGAAACTACACACGTCACATTGATAGATTGCGACAAGGCCTCATACCAATACAGGTGCAATGTGCAGCGGTTGAGCGATGTGCCACTGCCCTGGCAGGTGGCTGTTTCAAACACAGCCACTGGTGGGGCTGACCCAGGTTGCCTTTACCAAGCAATGCAGAGAAGGAATAGCTCCCGCAAGCCTCATTTTTTTCTCAGAAATTTTGGGACGCTACCTACTTTGCACATAGGCCTGCTGTTGTCCAAGTCATTTTCTTCTTAGTCATTTTCACTTTTGCTTGTACCGAGTCTCCCACTCTCTCCTACAAGTGGCAAGGGGAGGGGGATGGCTGGCTGGTGGCGAGTGGGAAATCCTCCTAAACAGCACCTGCCACCTGCTACAGTTGGCAGGTGCAGGCTTCACACAGACATCGACGGCAGACAGTTTTCACCTTCATGCCATGTCAGAGGGCTGCTGTGCTGTGCTCAGTGGCAGGGTTACCAAAGGCATAGTGTCACTACTGGAGAGAGAGGGAGACTTTTAGTGTTGCTAGTTAGTGCAGACCTTAATGTCCATCCCACTCCACTTAATGCACAGGTGCATATTCTTTTTTCCATTCAATATATTAGTTACTATTTTAATGGCACTAGCATGCATTGAAAATATGCAGTGATGCAAATTGTTCACATACTCTGTGTGGTATTCTGAAAAAGAGCAGGCAATGTGGCAAGGCTCCTTAGCACTAAGAGCAAATAGATGCATCAGTTTACTTCAAAACCTGAAGAGCAAAATACTCGTAGCATTCCACAGCCGCCTTCCTGATGGACCTTTAAAAAAACTACAACAAAGTTTAAATCCCTGAGATACATGTGTCAAAGTATACGTTCTGTTCTGATCTGATCTCGATCAATCATTAAACTGTAATGGTGCTTCCTGCACTGAATAATGCAATGCATACAACAAAATATGAGCCGCGGTTTTATCTTTGTGTGCTGATAGCATGAAACAAACAGTACTGCTAGCAGTTGCCTAGAGCATGCAAACGTATATTTTGTGCCACACTAACCTGATTTGATTTAATTAATGAACTTTTAAGCTATTTTAACCCACAATGGTTTGTGGTTATAGTGTCTGGCTACTGAGCCCGAAGTCGCAGGATCAAATATGCCGGTCGTGGAGGCTGCATTTCGATAGAAGCAAAATGCAAAAATGGCCGTGTGCCCCGAGAAATCAGTGCACACTAATGAATCCCATATGAGTGAAAAAATTTACAATCCAATTCGCTTCCCACCATGTACTGTAGCTGAACCTGCCTGATGCAGAATGCATTTCGTTCAGGTGAAATCATAGCTAGACTTACAGATAGCACACCTAAGCACGGTGCTTGCTCATACCATTCTTAAACAAACTAAACCTGTCTAGCTGGTATCGATAGATCACTGTGTGACAAAGGAGATACTTTTATAATCTAGAAAAAAAAATGAAAAGCAAGTGTTGCAACATCAGCTGTTTTCACAAGCAAACTGTGACACCAAGAGTTTTTGGCACGTGGGTCCCTGAGGCCACGCTTGGACAGTCTACATTAAGGCTACACAAGGTTGCCTCAATGTCGCATTCCTTTGTAAGGGAATTCAACATTGCGGCACCCTAGGCTAATGTTGGGCTATATTAGGCTACACCACCCCCTGGTGATCACGGAGACCCTTTTGGTTATCGTCACCAGTTTGAATGGGATGCTGGAAATTTTCAAGTCCAATGTTCTCAGTAATAAATGCGTCTTTTTCTGCTTCCCTGCAGTTGGCCCCCGAGGTGGGTCCAATTGCTCCCATTTGGCTCCCAACTGAGATCAAACTATGACCCGTTGGTTTGCAAATGGAACCAGTTACTCCCAATTTAGGCCAGTTAATCTCAGTTCAATTCACGGTTGAAGATTCTCACCTGGGAATTACTCTTGAACAAATATCAACATAGCCAGAAAGATCAATAGAACCAACTTTTACTAAGAAAAAAAATTGCGTGGAGTTATCCTCACACCGCAAACGAGAATTGCCCTTTAAGGGAGTATAAAGGAAGTAAATAGTTCTCTAGTGCACTGCCTTTTAGGGGCGGGGTACATTGCTCAAGTCCTGTGGTGGATTTTGATCACTAAATATACAGAATGCTTACTGTTGGCAACTGATGCATATTCTGACTGATGCATAGTAACTGGTGCAGGCAGAGGTTCTTTTATTTTTATTCTTTTTTATGCCTCACCATAATATATGATGCAAATAGCAATGAAAGGAGACTTAAACGCAGCACCAGAGGTCTTGAAGATAACAAGATTGAAAGCTCGTAAAATCTTAGTAACCTCAGTTAAAATCTTAGTAATTGCATGAACTTCACATGTCTTGAAGAGGAGATCTACTTCCATTGCCAACCATAAGTATTCTGTATTTTTAGTGATGGATATCTACCCCAGGGCTTGGGTAACATACCCTGCCCCTATAAGGGAGAGTGCTTGAGGACCATTTACTCCCTTTTTACTCCTTTATAGGGTAATTCGTGTTCAGTTCAATGTCGCAGTCGGAAACGAGCCACCGAGCGAGAAAAAAAATTGAGGCAAAGACAAAAAATTATTTTGGGACTAAGGAGAATATTTAAGAAAAAAAAGAGTCCCGGCCCGTGCCACAGGGTATAACGAGGCAAGGACATAGATTATACTGGAACTAAAAAAAAAAAACGAGAACAGGAGAAGAGAAGAAGCAAGTGTGCCATGCCGTTCTGTTATTACTAGCACATATATTTAATTAGCCCGCCAAAAACACCCAAGTTTAATAAGTGGCTTAATTACGCCTTTTTACACAGAGAAGATATAAGTTTACAGACATGACAATTATGGTCCGGCTCTAAGCTGCATTTCTTCTATTTATTATGAGAGTTGAAAGTGCGCCCACTTTTTTGCAAATTTGAGATTTTTTTTTGCTCAGGACCTGCTGAACAGGAAACACTGGAGAGCAGCCCCTTAAATGCGTTCTGCATTAGTAATCCTGAGCACTCCACTATGGCATCCCTTACAACCCACATGCTGCTTCGAAGCCACCCACGATGACATTAAATTGGGACGCCATAGTGGAGGGCTCCGGATTAGTTTAGACCAGGTGAGGTTGCATAATGTGAACTGACATCGCATAGCACACTGGCGTTTTCGCATTTGGCCTCCATCGAAATGCGGCCACCGAGGCCGGGACTCGATCCCGCGACTTTGGGATAAGCAGCCAAACGCCAAATTTAACATTGAGCCTCTGGCTGGGGCGGAAAAGCCACTCATATGGTTCACAAAAAGTTTCAATCGCACTGTTGTAAAGCACCAGAAGAAACCATAAATGGCGCAGCTTTTGGAACAGTACCCTTGTCGTGTAAACTCCTTCCGCTTTGAGGTCAAATCACGCGAAACTCGAAATTCCCCCAACAAGGGCGCATGCTTGAACACCCCGCGCGCTTATCACTGACGCTATCTCGCACTGACGTTATTGCGGCCGCCACACACCGACACTAGGAGCATGGGTGCAAGCATTTGCGTGTTCCTAGTCCGTTAATAGCCACCTGCTCCAACATGCATCGAAGAGGCTACGCCCAGTGCTTCATGCATGGCGCCCGTGCAGTACATATGAAGTTCTTCTTTCGCGCAGCCGCAGTTGCTATCACCGCGCGCGGGCGGCCGCGATCTTCCCTTCCTCTGGCACTTCGTGCGCTTGTATAATCCAAAGCTTGGACAAAACCTCCAAAACAACCTTAATAAAATCGCGCCATTGGTGCATGGCTTCATATATGTTCGATAAGTTTCTAATTTAAACGTTTTGCACGCTTCTGGCGGTAAATTACAAGTTCATTAATTCAGCGTAAACTGTAGCTCAGGAATGATGTGAAATAAAGACCCAATAAACGCCCGCTTTCTCTGCGCACACGGCAGGAAGATTGATTGCTGTACTGAACGGCGACGGGTGCTGCGACACGCGGTAAACATGGCGCCCCAGGCGTTAATGTGTGGAGATCGCAAACTGTACAGACAGCTGGCAGTCGCTCCGTACTACCTGGTAGCTTAACGCATCAGTGCATGGTTTAATTCCATCTAATAAGTGAGACGATGACGCCTTAAGATTTCAATGGTGAAGTGCATGCAAGGACGTCAAAAGTCTGAGTACTCGCGCGCGTGCACGCGCCTTCAGCAGCTCAAGGATAGGGCGAGAGAAGCTGGAGAGGTGGATGCAGGAGAGGATAGAACGTTCCTTCCCCACATGGGTACCAAAAAACGGTATCACTGCGGTCAGCCCAGGAAGTCGTCAAGAGGAATTCAGCCACGCTTATATGTGCAATTGCGAAGGGTGTAACCCAAATGTTTCGCAGCACAGCAAAAACGCCTGCAGACTGTCGGGGTTGTAGAGAAGTTACCATGCAGAGGCGTGAACAGAGTAAATGAAGCGTAACCAAATCACTACGCACATCTCGTGTTTCATGTCACAAAGACATATTCATGGCAGCCACGACAAACAGCCCAAGCGCGGGCTTTTCGAACAATGCTATCAAACGATTCTTGCGTGCTTTCCTCTTTACTCGGAAAAGTACAAAAATAGTGCAAGGTATCGGGTGTTTGGGCTTTATGATTTGATGTTTTTGGAGCCTCTAATGCAGTTAAGCTGGATTCACTGCCCTTAATCAGTGACACTTAAAATAATTTTCTACTCAAACGAGGCAACTTCATTACACGCACACGTGCAGTTACCACGTGGTAACTGCATTTGCTGCGCGCAACGGACCATCACACACCTTTTTTGCCTCCGCTGCCAGGACAAGTCCCAGAAGCAGCAGGATAACGAATGCCTTCATCTTCTGACCCCTGCAAAGAAGTGTAACAAATTGTCAGTGATCACTGGCAAAGCAAACATTTGAGGTATCAGAAACTTGAGAAAAAGCGGCCCGGTATGCTTTTTCTGCCCGCTTTTTCTGCAATTTTTTGTCCAGTAATTCTGGAAAAAAGACCTAAACAAACTGGCGAAGGCGGTGAACAGTTTGAAATATACTAGCGCTTGGATAATCTTGCCTGGGCACAAACGACGATGCAGCCGAGCTGAACTCTGATGAGCGGGCTGTTCCGTTGACGGCCTGCGCCCGAACAGTGGCCAACCGTGCCGGATGAAATCTATTTAACCACGAGTATTTAAGCACGCATACGCACAGGAAGCCACCCAGACTATCTACAAACGGCCGCAGCCCGGTTCTTTTTAGCTCAAGACGGGTTCCGGTTTGTTTTTCCCGATCTTCGTTTGGCTGCGTTGGCGATTTTTGATGGTCGGACGGATCAGCGAAAGCCGCTGCCGCCGCTACGTGTTTACACTGTGCGCTCACGAAAAACAAACCCGCCCCCAGAAAGTGCCTGCCTCAGCGGAAGCCGCGGCGGGGAGAGGGCAGAGCGGAAAAATTTTGCTCAGCCGTCAGCCCCGCTGAATCCAGAGCACAGCTGAGCGGCTGTGGCGACGGGACTCTCTATATTTAGGCGGATGACCGCCTGACGAGCTCTGGAGCGTCGGTTCAAGCGGCGCCCCGCGGTTTCGATGCGCCATCACCGCCGTCCCTCTTTGAACATCGGCGCTTCCTCACTCCCCTCCCCCTGCGGCATCTTCCATCGGCACATCCGGGCCGCGCAAGGGGCATCTGTCCCGCGACATGATACAGCCCTGCCCGGGCGTCCAGCGAACGCAGCAGTCGCCCTTCAAGCGCTGAGCGAACGCAGATTCAGATTTGCGCGTCGCGTATCGCAGAAGGAAAAAAAAAAAAAAGAAAAGAGGCCGCGCGTTCGCGACGCCCGCGCATCGCGCCCCGATCGCCTTGGGCCGCCGTCCAGGCACAGTCTGGTACACTGGCCATCCGAAACCACTGCCGTTGGACGACGCCCACGGCGCTGCCGCTGAGCTTGTCGGCGTTTGAACGCCGTTCCATTTTAGATCCGTGTCCTCGCGGAGTCGCGACACCGCGATTGCGCGCGCTGATAAGCAAGACGCGCGCGTGCTTTCACCCGCCGCCTCCTGGTGTGTCCGCCGAACAGCAACCCCTTCCACTTCGTCGTGATGAGCCGCATATCCACTGCCTCGTGAAGGCGGAGCCCTCGCTGTGTTCACGAGCACGCCGAATAGAGGGCATGCTGTTGCTCCAACAATCCAGTTCAGTACATAATTCTCCCTACTGTACCTGTTATGCAGTAATTAATATAACGGACAATGAAAGAAGAAACCGCGCCATTTCCCCTCGCGCATCCGCAAGCCACTTTACACTGGCACCCCTCACGGCTCCTACCTAGAATTTTTTTGTCTCAAATGTTTTCTCAAAACGCATCCCTTATCTTCCAGCAGCCCCCAAAATTTGAACCCGACGGACAATTTGGGGAGCATAACTCCCGATGGGTTTACCTGTAATAGAGTGCAAAGGCTATCTATCCATTAGAGTCAAACTGGAAGCCGAATAGCTTATGCGACCCAAAACACACACACTTTTGCGCTTAACCCTTCACATATGCGACAGAGGGGCAGGACTCATGTTTTGCATAAGCTCGAACGATATCTTACATATAAATTTCAGTTCACCTATGATTCCATCATTTCCCGTCCTCACCAATTTCCCCATCTATTCCTGTTAATTCCACGCATCACTCCATCCGTTCGCGTTTTGTTCCACGACGCGTGGATTTAGGGGCAACTCACGGAGAGGCGTTTCTGTTTGCACAATGCATCTCTCGAACTTTCGTGGTCCAATAAAATGGGGACCCATGCCGTTTTCCCATCGAAAATTTCTCGCTCGAAGCGGGGGGTGGAGGGCACAGCAGCACGCATAAACGGCCTTTCCTTCGCAGCGTTTGCTGTTCCGAGCCCGTAGCCTCCACGGTTTCGCGCAGTCGTCGGAGTCCCGCGCGCATCCCCATCACTTCAGCGTCTTCGAGTACCCAGTGCGCGGAGGCCATGGGCCCCAAAATGTGCCGCGGGTCAGCCCGCAAACGTGCGACTCAACAGGACCTCGACAGGACATGCCTGCGAAGCGGAGCAGGTCGAGACAGGACCAAACACACGACCCACCAACTCATCGTAATCATCATCAACCGCCGTTAAAGCCGTTACGGATAGCGTCATCATTTTGTCAATCATTTCGCGAGCCAGCTGGCGCTGATCATTCCCCTTACCACATGGGTTAACGCCCGAAATTTTTTGCTAATTTTTCAGAGTTGTCGCGGCTCCATTCCGCGATGTCGCGGACACTAAAACTTGCGAAATAACCGGGATAAACTTTTCGAGACGGCCGGACCTTCTGCAGAACCTGTCGGATCCATCAAGAACACTGATCGGTATTCGTTCCTATACCAACTGCACAGAACGTTTCCAGTCAAATGAGGTTAACAGAGCGTTCGAAACAGCAGTGATAACAGGTTTGTGAAATGATGCATGTATGGAGGGGGTCATTATAGAGAGTTTTAGCACATCTAGACAGCCGGACGGCAAATAGGGTAATGTATTGTCATTGCAGCCATTGCCAGGCTTTTGTCCAGCCTGGCAATGGCTACCGTACTAACCGCACGGCAAATGTGCAGCGACAGCAGCGCGTTGCCGTATTTGCTGCACGGCTGTCCGGCTACGCTAAAACTTTGTTATATCGTGTTTACCGTACAGCGGTGCTAAATTAAACTCTGTTGAGAGGTGGGCGAAAAGCAGCCCGGCGTATCAATTAGCGAGGTATCAATTAGCGAGGTAAAAACACGAATTAAACGGACTACGCTTTCGCGAGCGTTCTCCGAATGTGTCAGTGAGGCCCATCAGATAGCCACTAACTATTAATTTTACCATTATTTCGGGCATTTTAATTAAGGAGGAAAAGGTGCAATTACATGAGAACCTATTAATGCGTATTTCAGAGAATTTAGAGGTACGTGAGAAGACCTGTAGCACTTGGATATCATAATAATAATTGTTTTGGAGGGAAAGGAAATGGCGCAGTATCTGTCTCATATATCGTTGGACACCTGAACCGCGCCGTAAGGGAAGGGTAAAGGTGGGAGTGAAAGAAGAAAGGAAGAGAGAGGTGCCGTAGTGGAGGGCTCCGGAATAATTTCGACCACCTGGGGATCTTTAACGTGCACTGACATCGCACAGCACACGGGCGCCTTAGCGTTTTTCCTCCATAAAAACGCAGCCGCCGCGGTCGGGTTCGAACCCGGGAACTCCGGATCAGTAGTCGAGCGCCCTAACCACTGAGCCACCGCGGCGGGGCACTTGGATATCAGAATTCCATTTTCATGACACGGCAGCTAGCTAGTTCGCGGGACCAATTTTTCACGAACTGTACAGGCTATTCGCGAAAATTAGGCCTTTTAATAATAATAATATTAATTGGTTTTTTTGGGGAAAGGAAATGGCGCAGTATCTGTCTCATATATCGTTGGAACACCTGAACCGCGCCGTATGGGAAGGGATGAGGGAGTGAAAGAAGAAAGGAAGAAATAGGTGCCGTAGTGGAGGGCTCCGGATTAATTTCGACCACCTGGGGATCTTTAACGTGCACTGACATCGCACAGCACACGGGCGCCTTAGCGTTTTTCCTCCATAAAAGCGCAGCCGCCGCGGTCGGGTTCGAACCCGGGAACTCCGGATCAGTAGTCGAGCGCCCCTAACCACTGAGCCACCGCGGCGGGTAGGCCTTTTGCAGCACTTCCTATAATTTTGCAATCCCACGTTGCGCAAAAAAGAAACGCAGCCAACGTCGAATCCATTATTTATGCGCGCTCTTCGAAAATGTAAAGCGACAGCTGATATGCAACATTATCGGGTTTCATATTATAGCGGTCGAGCCCACCTCCCGGAAGCCTGGAACACAAGGTGCACACACCAGTGACAGTCAAGCTAATTAACAATATGAACGTCATTTCACGCGTTTCAGCGTATCGTAGAAGAGGCGCAGACAGAAGGAGGATGACGCTTAAAGGAAAGGAAAGGCGCGGTGACTGCCTCTATCGGGATAAAAATTGTCCGCGGTGAAGTTCCGCCCACATTCATTACCGCAAAACGCGACAAGAAAAAAAAAATCAGTAATGGAGGCTTTCAACAAAAAGCTAATCACAAGAATGTTGAAACCCGCCGCGGTGGCTCAGTGGTTAGGGCGCTCGGCTACTGATGCGGAGTACCCTGGTTCGAACCCGACCGCCGCGTTTCGGTGGAGGCGAAACGCTAAGGCGCCCGTGTGCTGTGCGATGTCAGTGCACGTTAAAGATCCCCAGGTGGTCGAAATTATTCCGCAGCCGTCCTCCTTTCACTCCCTCCTTTATCCCTTCCCTAACGGCGCGGTTCAGGTGTCCGCCGATATATGAGACAGATACTGTGCCATTTCCTTTCATCAAAAACCAATTATTATTATTAATGTTGAATCCTCTGCCTTGTTTAATAGAGTGAGACATCAAAACATTGCTTTAATTTACTAATGCGGTCGCTCAGCGGAGTAACACAGTATAATTCCAATATATATATATATATATATATATATATATATATATATATATATATATATATATATATATATATATATATATATATAAATTCACGACGTTTCGGCTGGAGGACCAGCCTTTTTCGAAGAGGTGGAGTAGCACAGTATTGTTCCAATATATATATATATATATATATATATATATATATATATATATATATATACATATATATATATATATATATATATATATATATATATATATATATATATATACCAAAAGTGATTTCTGGCAGCTGATTTGGTCAGTATAATATAAAATCACCAAAAATTGAAGAAACATAACAGGATTTAATTCACGACGTTTCGGCTGGAGGACCAGCCACTCCAAAAAGGCTGGTCCTCCAGCCGAAACGTCGTGAATTAAATCCTGTTATGTTTCTTCAATTTTTGATTTTATATTATACTGACCAAATCAGCTGCCAGAAATCAATTTTGGTATATATATATATATATATATATACACAACAGAATTTAATTCACGACGGTTCGGCTGGAGGACCGGTCAGCCGAAACGTCGTGAATTAAATTCTGTTATGTTTTTCAATATTTGGTGATATATATATATATATATATATATATATATATATATATATATATATATATATATATATATATATATATATATATATATGGAAAGAAAAAATGATAGGTGTAACGTTAAGAGATCGGAAGCGGGCAGAGTGGGTGAGGGAACAAACACGGGTTAATGACATCCTAGTCGAAATCAAGAGAAAGAAATGGGCTTGGGCAGGGCATGTGATGCGAAGGCAAGATAACCGCTGGTCTTTAAGGGTAACGGAGTGGGTTCCAAGAGAAAGTAAGCGTAGCAGGGGGCGGCAGAAGGTTAGATGGGCGGATGAGATTAAGAAGTTTGCAGGCAAAGGGTGGATGCAGCTGGCAAAGGATAGGGTTAATTGGAGAGACATGGGAGAGGCCTTTGCCCTGCAGTGGGTGTAGTAAGGCTGATGATGATGATATATATATATATATATATATATATATATATATATATATATATATATATATATATATATATATATATACATGGAACAATGGGCCACTGTTGCCACCTGCCGGTGAAGAGATATAGAAGAGCGAAAGAAAACCTCAGCATTTTCGATAAGAGTGAGCGCTACGGATTGAGCGAATACACGCGCGTGTGGATGAAGACTCATCATTTCGCCTGAGGCGCGAATTGAAGCTCGAGTGGTGCATACACCAGTTTTGCTCCCGACAGTATACATATAGCGCACGGTGCAAGGCATCATAGTAGAGCTCGCGAGCTTCCGCGGAGCGTGCTGAATCTGAAGACAGCGCTATATGTTGATTCAGCACGCTCTGCGGAAGCGGCCATTAAAAAAAACCCAACGATTTCTCCCGAGTTCTACTAGGATGCCTTGCATGCAGCGTGCGCGATATGTATACTGTCGGGAGCAAAAGTGGTGTATACACCACTCGAGCTTCATCTGAAGACAGCGCTATATGTTGACATTTCTTATTGTGTAAATAGTTTGTACATATTACTTCTCCCCCTATCCTCTCTTCCTGTCCCCTCACCTCTTTCATTTCATTTCTCCATTCTGCCTGCTATCCTTTATTTTTGCTGCCCCAGCTCAGGTGCTGATCAGTATCGATGGCAGATGCCGGGGCTAGCAAAAATCTTTTCCTTCCTTTTTATTATTATTTTAATAAACCACCACCACTACTACTCCTATATGTTGACCGCGGTACACTACTTTCCTATACGAAAAGAAGCCAACAGCATTTGAAAATAAAGCACAGAACATATTGCCATTGCTGCTTACTTTTGTCCGGGAGATAAAGTAATTGAGTAACCATTGCAGACGTAGGAGATAATTTCACAAAAATAGAAGAGAAGGCAACATGCCGGCGGTGGGCAAGCTGCCTTTTATTCTGCTATGTCAAATCGAACTCCACGGCTATCGTGCATGACTTTAATTACGAAGCAGAGGATTGGTCGCGGTGTGATAAACGGGTAGAGGGATCTCACGAAAGCGCCTGTGCCTGTAAATGATCTCTCTGCACAAGACATCATCCCGCATTGTCTACACCCTCAACGCCAAAAAGGCTAGACTTTTTTTTTTTAAGCGTTCAAAGCACTGCAGGAGTGAAAAAAAAAAAATCAGCCGTGTAACCTTTTCGTTGCATCACATCCACATATGCGCACTGCTCGAGTTCTTTATCAGTTCGAAGAGGCAGGTTGAGGACGTCAGCGCTTTGTGATATGTGGGGGTTGGGGCACGGTTCCGCCGAGTTAGCGGTCTCCGGGCGTGGCTTCGTCACCGCTAGGTCCTGGGAGCGCGTGCGCCTCGACGGCCCTCGCCATCTCCGGAGGCCCACGCGTCCCACGGTGTTGTGATGTAACTGGGCTTCATATTCGCGCAGCGCCTAACGATTGTCCAAGGACGCTCGGGGCGCGACGGCGAGTCCTTGAAGTGGTCCGCTTCTATGTTTTTTTTCCTTTTTTTCTCCACTTGGCCCCACAACAACGCCCACGCCAGCCGCGATAGGCGCCCGGATCGTTTCCAGCGCGAGCCAAGCGAGAAAGCTTCGTCAGTATCGCGCGGCCTTGCGCCGCATTTGCCCCGAGATACGCCGCCGGCTCCATACACATGAGGACGGACAGATCTTCCTCCGCCTCGCGCAGTGCTCACTTTCGCAAATATCGCGGTCCGAGCTGCGCGTGCTCATTGCGCGGTGCATGCCCGAATTATCCCTTCAGCTTCCGACGACGGCCTTGTGCATATATCAGCCGCACAGATGGTACGACTGCAGCGTAGTATCCCCAATGGAGATACTGCAGTCAGTCGTGAAGGAGATTACGAGAATGGAATGGCAGTCTTTACGCTTTTTGCTTTAATCGGAAATTTCAGCGATAGCAAGTAAACATTGTCCGTTTCTTTAATGGCGCACTCCAATCGGCGATTGGGAGCAAAATTCGCTTTTGGGGAAAGGAAATGGCGCAGTATCTGTCTCGCATATCGGCGGACGCCTGAACCGCGCCCTAAGAGAACGGATAAAGGAGGGAGTGTAAGAAGAAAGGAAAGGTGCCGTAGTGGAGGGTTCTGAATTAATTTCGACCACCTGGGGGGATCTTTAAAGTGCACTGACATCCCACAGCACACGGAAACGCATTTGCGTTTCCGTGTGCTGTGCGATGTCAGTGCACTTGCGTTTCCGTGTGCGGTGCGATGTCAGTACACTTTAAAGATCCCCCCAGGTGGTCGAAATTATTCCGGAGCCCTCCACTACGGCAAGTTTTCTCGCTCCGCGAAACCGAAGAGCGTGTTTCGATCGGGGGGCGATTTGGGTTCAGATTCCGAGTTCTGATTGGACCGCGACGAATATCTTGCTCCTTCGCGGATTCGGAGAGCTGCTTTCGATGGCCGATTGGCATACGCCATAAATACCTGCCTCTAACTCCAACATTACCGACTGTCCCGCAAACATACTCACCTGCACACAAAAATCTCCGTCAACAGGAGGCGGCGTTTTCTCTTATCCCACCCTCTACCATTCCACATGTGAATGCCCCAATCCTCCCTCAGTGCCACACCCCTTCCGCTCCCAGTGGGAAGCCACCCTGCAGTCTAGCACCGCCCTGGAAGACCACCGTCACCTGATCGCGTGGGCCGGCCATCCGGACAGCTGCGCCCCAGGAGTGGAGCCCTGGACTAAGGGCTCCAATCCCGGGGGGCCTCCCCCAAGTTTCTAATAAGTATTTCTTCTCTCTTTCTTCGGGCCCTTACCTTAGCCCCTTCCTTCACAGCACGGTCCAGGTGTCCACCCACCCTGTGACTGCTACCGCGTGTTTCCTCATAAACCACTACGCAGATGCGCACGCTCTGTGGTCTCAGCATAGCGAGGAAGCTAGTGCCTCGAGCTATGCTGTGGATAAAGTGTGACGCCGTACCAAGCCAGAACTTCGAGAGGAATACAAACAGCTATCTCTGTAAAACTAGTGAATCACAAACGGCAGTGTTGATGCAAATAGCAAAACCGCAGCGTTCTCTGTGCATATACCGATGCAATACGGGAGAACTGACCAGAGTCATTATCCAGTAACTCTGACCAGAACTGGCGGTGTCTCTCCAGTGATTGTTATTGCGCCCACAGCAGAGTCGGCTGAGCGCAGCCGCATCCGTCAACCGCCGCCACGGGCAGGCTGCAGCTGGCGCAGCGGGCGCTGGCGTATGACGGCGGCCCGGAAGCGGCCATCCAATGGGGACCAGATGCGTCGCGGACGACAGCCGCACCCCGGACAGTCGGCGATGCAAAGCCGTTCCCGCCCCGCCGCCGGCCGCCTGTCATCCGCGGTCGTAACTCACGCCGCGCCGCCGTGAACGGAACCCCTTCGGAGAGCGCCTGCCGCCAAGAGGCCCCGCGCATGAAGAATGCGGCCCGCTCTGATCCGGCCACGCTAGCGAGACCGCGAAGCGACGGCCATCTCTACTTACAGCTGACTTGGTTGCGCTTGTCGGTCATGCCGCAGCTAACTTGGTTGCGCTTGTCGGTCATGCCGCAACGCAGTGGAAAAACGGCGCCGGAGATGGGAAGTCGGAAGCAGAGCAGTTGTAACTCAGCGAACATGTGTAGTCCCCGTCATGTGCCGTCTCCGGCAAATTTTCGCTCCCTTTGAGACAGTCGCGCTCCCTGCAGTGGGCTTACAGGCGGCGTTAGGTGTAGACGGAATGATTACGTCACGCTTGGTAATGAAGGCAGAACGCTTAAGCCCGGCAGGACGCAGTAGTACTTGCGGAACGCAAAAGAGTTTCCAAGTGCAGTGATGGTGTAGCAAAAACTGCTCAAGGAAGCGGTCAAATAGAGTCCTGACAAAATTAAATAAATGAAAACAATCCGAGTAGCAAAAAGCTTCCTGGGTGGTTGACCAGTTGAGTTTCTATGGAAGCTGGGAGATTCCGTGAGCTGTTTCCGTTTTTTTTTTTTTGTTAGACGCGCATGCATTGCATTCTTTTTTTCATTGCTTAGGAAGACAGCGCATATATACTGCCGCAGTAAAAAAAAAAAAAAACGTTCGGGCCCAGCGGCTGCGGAGCTGAAGAGCTCGCTCAGACGCGAGCCGCGAAACATCAAAATGCAGCCGATTCTATATGCACAGTCACGGACAAAAACTTTACAGATGCGGTTGCCAGGGAAAAACAAATATACGTTTCTTCTTAGTCTCACCACCAAGTCAGCAGATATTTGTTCCAGCGAACGGAACATGCATGTCCCCCCATGCTTCCACGCTTTCCAGTGAAATATGCCTGAGCGCGCAGAAATAACTTTCCCCCGAACTGGCATCCTGCAAAAGCTTTGTCCGTGAATGTAGTTCTCAAGAGAGGCGCTGTATAGGCCACATTGAGCGAATGTCCCAGAAGGGCAGTCTCTGGCGTCTTTGGCTCAAGCAAAGGACGAGGCCAACGGCGCTACGCCGCCTGCCGATAACCACCCGCGATGTCAGCGAGGTTATGGATAGCTTTTCGCCGCACAGCGAAGCTATACCGCCAGCTGCATGTTATCTTTCCCGACCTGCTTGGGTAAGAAAATAAGGCTAGACAGAGCCTTGTACAGCCACGTTGCATGGTGCGCTAAGACGCCTTGAAAGGTTCCGTTGCAAAACTCAAGTCACTGGCAGGCGCTTTACAATATCGGTATCGTCTGTCCACAGGACAGACTAGCGCGACACTCATCCTTTCCCCATCAGCCCATTTTCTCAACTCGTAACGTCTATCTTTGCTACTCATGCGCTGGGGCCAGCCTGTTTCTGCAAGCATGCACAACTTTCACGGGACACCGCGCGGAACTTTCCCCGTATGGGCGCGAACAGCAGCACCGCGGTAAGCGAAAAAGAAAGGGGCGCAATGCGGAGAAGGCAGACCGGCGGGCTGCACGAGTTGCCCGGACGCAACAGCTGGAGCTCGAAGCGCCGGCACTGCAGTAGAAGAGACCGGTTTCAAGGGTCCGCGCGTGCGCCAGCATCACATTGTTTCCGCGGGCAACGGCACGCTGGGTCAGAAGAAGGATGACTTGGCGCGACAGCATTCCACGGTCGTCAGAAGCTGCCTGCTCCGCGGTGGAAGACTGGTGCGCGCGCAAGATATGCGCGACACAACCATTCGTGGCGCACGCATACCGCGAGTGTTCGGGACTATGTGTAAAAACCCGACTGGGCAACGCGCCCTAACGCTGGCCGCCTGAAAAGCGAACGGCGTGCGAGTGCGGAGCTGCGCACGGAAAAGCGGACACTCGGAACAGGGCTTCAAAGCCACAGCATTGGTGGCCAGCGACAATAGTGTCGGCCGTCAGGGCTGGCACCTATTGTTGCCACGTGGCAATCCAAACCGCGGTTCACCGACACACTGAACATCACGGGTGACCGTTCCTGGCTGCTATGTGGGCGTAGTAAGACACTGGTCGGCAGGCCATTTATTTATTTAAATCGGGAGGATGCAAGGTGGAGCGTGCGGCCAAGTGTCCACCCTCTTCCTTCCACGGTGTATTGATTGCCTACTCTGCCGCAATTCAGTTTCCAAGATATGGGGTTTTCTTGCAGGCCTTGGAGTGCACCTCGTGTGGTACACCTGTCGCTCTGACCATCCAGAGGGTAAACAGAGTGTACACAACTGCCGGAGGTGCTACGAGGGCCCCGTCATCTGGTCCAGCCTCAAACCACCGCGTGGCCTGGGAATTTACGAAAAGAAAGGCGCACTGCTGTCGACGCCCATTCGGCGGAGTTCCGGACACGGGTGGGAAAAATTGATGGAGAGCGTCGGACGCCGTGCAGACCGCGATCCGAAAGCGCGGCAGGGGAGTCCCGAGAGGCACGCCGGCGCGGAGTAGAGCAGAGGGAGACTTCCTCGCCGCGGCGTCTCGGGTCGTCGCGCACTTCCGGGTGCGGACACTTTCTGGGAGCCCGCCAGATGGGACAGCCTTCGTGCGCTCCCCCCCGGCAGCCGCTTTGCCGCGGGCACCCAAGGCTTCTCCGTGCCAACGCGTGGGTCTCGCGCAGCTCGCCACGTGGCCAGTCCCGCCGTAGTTGTATAGTGCCTATAGAATGCTGGGCCCGCACTCGAGCACACCATTTCCCGGGCTACACGCGAGAACGCAGCACAGGCTAGGCGCACGAAGTCGCGGGTTGGACCGCCTCACAGTCGCGATGATGGACAAGGCGAAGGAAGAAGCAACACTGAGCAGTGGTTTTGAGCGCGTTTGAACCACGTTGTCAAAGCTGGTCCAACAGCACACCTCAACTATGAGTGCCCTGCAATCGGACTCGATCCATAACGGCAGCGAAGGAGCACAAACAAGAGAAGAAACACGCAAACACACGGGCGAACGCTGCTCTCAGAACTGGTTTTATTGGAAACAGACTTTGCGTAAAAAAAGGCTCTACGCGTCTGCGCACTACAGAAAGGATAAAAAACAATCACGTGCCACGATAGCATTAGAAACACATCTTATCAGTTCTCGTGTTTGGGTGCGGTACAAATCAAGGCAAATTTGCTCCATACCACGCATCCCTGCTTTGTAAATGAGGCACGTATCATGTTGTTGCTGCTATTTCTTGCTGTCGTCGTTTTTGCTGAAAACTATATAAAACAGGTATTAACCCTTTTTAAGAGTGCGGGACACATGTAGGCCTACCTGCTTCAAGTGCCGCAAATGGCCAAGACCTACTAACCGCATTTTTGCGCGCTGAATACTACCGACTATCAAACAAACCATTCAACGGGTTTTAATATTTGGCTAATATGCTTCATTGGTGTTCTGTGCGTTTTTACGAGAGCGGGTGTACAGTTCGACGCTGCCCAGTTAGCGGCGTAGGTGGTGGTGGTAAAACTTTATTGGATGCACTGGGGCGGATTTTAGAGGAGAGTGGAGGGTTTCACTGCTCCCTTGCCTGGGTGGTAGTCCTCATTCTGGGACACCATTGGCGGCCCCGCCGCGGTGGCTCAGTGGTTAGGGCGCTCGACTACTGATCCGGAGTTCCCGGGTTCGAACCCGACCGCGGCGGCTGCGTCTTTATGGCTGTGCGATGTCAGTGCACGTTAAAGATCCCCAGGTGGTCGAAATTATTTCGGAGCCCTCCACTACGGCACCTCTCTCTTACTTTCTTCTTTCACTCCCTCCTTTACCCTTCCCTTACGGCGCGGTTCAGGTGTCCAACGATATATGAGACAGATACTGCGCCATTTCCTTTCCCCCAAAAACCAATTATTAATTATTATTATTACACCATTCGCGGTAGCCAACGCCCGCGCTCTTTGAACCAGGGACCTCTGGGACTCTGCACGTCTAAGCAGCTGGACAAGGTCGCCTCCCAGCCCTCTCTCGCTGGCTGATTTACTCTCTTTATTTGCGGATTTTTCTGGCAGGCCCATACTATATGATATACGTCTGCCCACATCTCACAAAATTTACAGCACCCCGAAACAGTTGGGTCTATGTCTTTTAGAATCGCAGGGCATAGAAACGACCCCGTTTGCAGCCTTCTGAGGTGTCGTTCCTCAGTTCTATCCAGGCCTTTGAGGGCTCGGGGAACGTCTGCCTACTGAGGCGCAGATATGCTGTAATGTCCGCATATGCGGTAAGCGGATTCGGTACAGGAGTCCCGATAGACTCTGGGAGTTCAGCGGAACTCCGGGGGAGAGACGGTCGGGCGGCTGTGTGGGCAGCCTCGTTCCCTTCTATTGCCTGGTGTCCGGGCACCCATACCAATTGTTTTGTTCCCTGCATTGAGCTGTGTTGCGCGTTTGATAAAATTCTGCTGGTAAGCGGCGCTATTCTTCCTCTTGCATAATTTCGACGGGCGTGTTGAGAATCAGAAATTATGTGCGTGGCGTCGGAGTTAGTGGCTGCCAGCGCTATCGCCACTTCCTCGGCTAACGCAACTTTACTAGTTTTACCCTAGAGTCCATCCACCTGATTTCCCTCGTGTATATGACACGCGACGGTGCAGATGCCCTCTTGCGTAGGGCCCGCCGCATCTACATAATACGCGCCATTTTTGCTGCTGTAATACTTCTCTATCGCTCTAGCTCTGGCTTCTCTCCTACCTTGATTGTGCTCGGGATGCATGTTTTTTGGTGTTGGTTTAACTAGTAGCTTATATCTCCAGTCCTTGGGAATGTCCCCTCTGTCTTCTGTTGTTGGTGGCAGCGCTGTGTGCAGATCCTCGAGGACTCGTCTACCAACTTCGGTCGTTGATAACCGCATTATTTGGCTTGTTTGGTGAGCTTAGAGTAGTTCTTCCAGCGTGTTATGCATTCCTAGGTGGGGAAGGCGATCAGTGGACGTCTTGGAGGGGAGTCCAAGCGCCTTCTTGATGGCCGCTCTGACTATTACGTCTAATTCCTTCTTGTCGCTCTGCCGCAGTTTCAGGTATAGGCACAGCATATGTTATTCGGCTATGACGAAAGCCTGCACCAGGCGTGAAGTCTCCTTTTCCGCGAGTCCACCGTGCTTGCCAGATACCCTGCCAATCATCCTACTGATTTGCTCGCACGTGGACTTTAGTTTGTTAATCGCTAGGGCATTATTACCTTTGTTGTTGATTTGTAGCCCTAACAGTTGGCGGGAAAAATAAATTTTCGAAATTTGTTGACCTTATGGGCATTTCCCTTTGACCAGACGTACTACCTCATAATACTTATTGAAGCAATTTCACTTGTAATGCAAGTTTTATTATACGTCTAAATGGCCGCGGTACGGACACGTACTACATTTTGTCTTTTCAAGCGGTCGTTGGTACAAATGTGTGCCCCTTCTCTCTTACAAAACCAATGGGCGAAACGGCTGGAAAGTGGAGTTATTCAGTTTCTTAAGTAATTCTGAGTTTGTATTCATGTCAGACAGGCGTATACAGCTCGAGCCGTATGAAGGGTTAACGCAGTGATAAGATCGTCCCCAAGTCGTTTTGGAGCAGCTCTCGGGCAGCCAATAGGGTGCACGTACACTATTTGGCACACGCGTTTGCATGCGCAATAAAGTGGCTTCCTGCGGCTTATTATACAGCTATGCCAAGACAACGTGCACAGAGTGTGCCACGCAGGTTTCTATCTCGAATTCACCCCGCGTTCTTGCGCGGTGGCCGTATCTCGCAACGGTGTCACGCCCTCTTGCTCTGAGCCCCTGCATGCGTATACTCACGCGCCCAACCACGTTTGCGATGAATTCAGTCACTTTTGTGCATATCACGAAGCCCTGCAGCGCTCACCCGAGTGGCCGGCCCCATCTGACCGCTTCGGACACGGGGAGCCTCGAAATATCCGTGGCAAAAGGCTTGGCCGCTTCAGCGCGTGGGTAAAGCACTCGAGGTTTCGACAGAGGCGAAATGCTAAGGACGGTCGTGTGATGTCAGTGCACGCTAAATGTACCCAGGTGGTCGCAATTACTATTGGCTGGTCTTCGAGGAAAGGAAGTAAGCAGCAACTGTCTCACTGCCCGGTGGACATCTCAACCGCGCCGTGGGGGAAGCTGGAAGTGAAAAAAGAGGTGCCGTATAGTGGAGGGCTCCGGAATAATTTCGACCACCTGGGAATCTTTCACGTGCACAGGAGTCCACCACTGCGGCGCCTTTTTCTCTCCCTTCACGGTGTGATTGAGGTGTCCGCAGAGATTGAGACAATGCGCCTTTCCTTCCCTCCTAGAAAAAAGAAATATTTGCAGTACTGCGCGCAGCGGGGACAAGGTGACACTACATGGCGTCGTCACGCGCAAACTCCTCCCACCAGGGAGGCTACTCTGCGGATGGCCGGAAATTCGGCACCGGTGTAGAGGAGTCGGCTGCGCTGGCATTCGCGATTCGAAATGCATCCTTGCCGCCCTTGCTCCATGACGTATGCCTTCCCAGCTCGCAGGCAGTCGTAGGCGTCACCGGGGCGTACTTGAATATTTCCCACGCGTATCTAAAACTCGCCACAGCACGTTTCTTGGCGCGGTGCTGTCGCGTGCGTCTCTGCTGTGCAGCGACTTGCGGCAAAAAAACGCTCGGCGCCAGGAGCTCGAACAACTGACCGCGCCAGCAGGCTCGCTTCGTATATGTTGCATGAAAAAAAAGGAAGCGAGTGAGCGTAGACTATGCAGGGTGTTTGACCTGACATTTTACACAATTTTCAAAAATAGTTTTTTTTTTTAGTTAGAAGAGCGCTTTTTTCGGCACAGCATTGGCAGCGGAGTAGTGCATCAGAATGCAGCTGAGACGTGCTAACTACCCGACTGGTTAGCTAATATATAGAATAGTTAACTTTTTAACTATTACTGTTAGGCTCCTTGATTATTGAGAGGCGCGTGGCCCACTGTAGGTAATATCTATATCAATTTTTTAAATTTCGAAAACGCAGTTACCCTCGGTGCTGTGGCCCAACAAGTTTTGGCTATTTCGACGAGTTGGTGCATTGAAGAGGTTTCTTTGCCTGCAGGCTTCTCGAAAGCGCATGTATCATTAGCGCGATTGTAGGCAAAATTTGTTGGGCCACAGCGCCGAGCGTAAAAATAATAATAATAATTGTTTTTTTGGGGAAACGAAATGGCGCAGTATCTCTCATATATCGTTGGACACCTGAACCGCGCCGTAAGGGAAGGGATAAAGGAGGGAGTGAAAGAAGAAAGGAAGAAATGTGCCGTAGTGGAGGGCTCCGGAATAATTTCGACCACCTGGGGATCTTTAACGTGCACTGACATCAGCACAGCACACGGGCGCCTTAGCGTTTTTCCTCCATAAAAACGCAGCCGCCGCGGTCGCGAGCGTAACCGCGTTTTCGAAATTCTAAACACTGATATGGATATCAAGTACGGTGAGCTACACGATTCTCAATAATTAAGGAACGTAACAGTAGTAGTTAACCAGCCTGCTAGCTAGCACGTCTTAGTTGTA
Organism: Amblyomma americanum; assembly: GCF_052857255.1. NCBI lineage: Eukaryota > Metazoa > Arthropoda > Arachnida > Ixodida > Ixodidae > Amblyomma > Amblyomma americanum. Next base: position 307,204,288 of record NC_135497.1, on the reverse strand, counting down.
TTCTGATGTATTACACCGCTGATAATGCTATGTCGAAAAAAGAGCTCATCTAACTGAAAAAAACAACCTATTTTTAAAAATTGTCGCCCTGTGTATATACTGCACTGTCACCGCACGATGGGGCGACCGGGAAACATGTAGGGCACGCGAACGGGAGTTAAATTCGATTTCGTTCCGCCAAATTTCTTTCAACTGTTTAGTTTATGGGGGTTTAACATACCGTCCCGAAGCGACTCAGGCTGTGAGAGACGCCGTAGTGAAGGGCTCCGGAAATTTCGACCACCTGGGGTTCTTTTACGTGCACTGACATCGCACAGAACACGGGCCTCTAGAATTTCGCCTTCATCGATATTCGACCGCCCCGGCCGGGGTTGAACCCGCGTCTTTCGGGCCAGCGGCCGAGCGTCATAACCACTCAGCCACCGCGGCGGCTTTTCTTTAAACCATCTTCAGACAGTCTATATGGGCTGTATATAATGAAATTTTTGTAAGGGATGCACGGGTACGCCCACAGCGGAGGCCACGTGGGGCATCTGCCGGAAGACTTCGCTCTCGCGAATCAGACGAGCTCAGGGTATAGAATTAAAGCGCTTTCGGCCCTTCTGTACCCTCCCCCTGTCCTCTATTCCTGTCCCCTCACCTCTTTCATTTCATTTCTCCACTCTGCCTGCTGTCCTTTATTTCCGCTGCCCTAGCTCAGGTGCTTCAGTATCGATGGCAGATGCCGGGGCTAGCAAAAATCTTTTCCTTCCTTTTTACTATTATTTTAATAAAACCACTACCACCACCACCACCACCTTCTGTACCCGCTCTGACAGGGGAGAAAGCCGCGCCCGGACATCAAGCGTCAAAAGAAAAATGTCAGAAAGAAACTCGTCCCGCTCTCCTCACTTCATATGCTTTTTTCGATTACATAGAGAGAGAGAGAGAGGAAAAGCGCATTTAATGAAACACTAAGTCAAGTGTTTATAGCTCGCTTATAACCAGCATTCGCTGTCCTCGGTTTCTTCAGCATGTGTATATGATCTGAGCGCATTGTTCTTGTACCGCGGATCGGTCGTGAACTGCGCGTTGCGTGCCAGCGAGAGTTGTTAGCGAGAACAACAAAACAGAAAGAAAGCAAACGGTCAGCCAGGCCGGTCTTAGCAGCGGTTAGAAATCGTGGACGCGCGAACAACCACCGGCGATCTCAAGGCGAGGGTGGAGCTCGGGATTCCGGCGTCGTCCGACTGCCAGAGCGCGCGGCCCCTAGCAAAGTTCGCAACGGCGACCTGCTCGTTGGCAGCCTGTCATTTCGCCAGACCCGAACGTGTGATCAGCCCCGGCAGCCCAGCGGCTTGAGCTGCAGGGTGCGCCGACATTTCCCACACTCTGTTTATCTCTTTCTTGCCGTTTTTCTTTGTTTTCTAAAGATGCCCGAGCGCTTTTCGGTGCGTACGGAACGTCAGAAAAAAAAAAAAAAAACTGACGCGCTCCAAAACTCTACGGTCAATTTGTTACAGGTCCCGCCGCGGTGGCTCAGTGGTTAGGGCGCTCGACTACTGATCCGGAGTTCCCGGGTTCGAACCCGACCGCGGCGGCTGCGTTTTTATGGAGGCCAAACGCTAAGGCGCCCGTGTGCTGTGCGATGTCAGTGCACGTTAAAGAGCCCCAGGTGGCCGAAATTATTCCGGAGCCCTCCACTACGGCACCTATTCTTCCTTTCTTTCACTCCCTCCTTTATCGATTCCCTTACGGCGCGGTTCAGGTGTCCAAAGATATATGAGACAGATACTGCGCCATTTCCTTTCCCCAAAGACCAATTATTATTATTATTATTAATTTGTTACAGAACCGTACAGGATACCATGGGCAGGATACCATGTACTTGCGGAGCGGTCTGCATCGGCCAGACGGGGCGATGCATAAACGTCCGTCTAATTGAGCACTACAATACCCGCTCCAATGATTCTTTATGCAACCTTGCCCGTTATTGGAGGAAAGGCATATGCACTCCTTTTTTTTTTTTCTGACACCGTCATTCTCGGCAAACAAGCACCAGCTGACACGCGCAATTTTAGAAGCCTTCCATATTCACAGTAACACAGACGGTTGCATTAGCGATACATCAATTACACTCAATGATAAGGAAATCATTTATTCCAAAAAAAAAAAAAGATCCATCGTGCGCGCTTGCACCACGGCGATGTGGTGCGTTTTCACCTTCATGTATGATATGTAGCATTGCTTTTCTTTTTACAACTGGTTTTTGTTGCGTTTTTTTTTTTTCTGGAAAGGGTCCGTTTCTTCGAATAAAAATCAGTTGCCAGTGAGCGCTTGTATTGCGTCTCTGTTTTCCTGCGTCCCCTATTCCCGCGTCGTTTTTCACAATGAACCATTACCAACTCACCCAAATGGCAGCCTTAGTTTGCTATCGCGCAGCACGGTGAGACAAATATATCGAACTACTGCATTGCTCGGATGATGGGAGTAATACCAATACATTTTGCGTACTGATAATATTCACCTGATGTATAACCGCAAAAGCGCTGACGCCCGCTGTGCGTTGTCAATGTGGATATCCTCGCTTGTGTCTGTTTAGTGCGGCAACCATAATAACTGTTAGGAAAAAATGCTATCCTACCCTTATAATTACTGGCCTACCCCTCTTTCTCTGCACCCCCCCCCCCCCCCTTGATGCCCTCTCCCAGTATATATGCCTGCTCTGAAAAAGCGCTTCGAAAAATGTGAGCCCGCGGGAGAGCTGTTTTTCCCATCCCCATTAGTGCGTCCGTTGAAGGATAACTTTTTGACCGTGATAAAGCAGAACGACCTGCCCGTCTTCAAACGTAGGCTTTCAGCATGATTAATGTCGTGACTTTTGATGATGGTGATTTTAATTTTTCAACGGGCGCCATGATTAACGGGTTTTCGGACTCCACGAGGTGGGGTCCACAAATATTTTCACTCCGGTGAAGCAGGGGTGGTTTTATTTTCGCATTCAATTTCTGTGACTTCCTTCAGCGAAGAAAACGGGGGTTTTCATGGTTTCCCATAGCGGAATATTAAAATTCTGAGGCTGGTCCAAAAAGTTATCTCCCATCGCCCAATGCGGTCTCTGCGACAAACATCTAAAATCTTCAATATACACAATGCACCTAACCTCTACGTAGAACTTGAAGGCAACAACGGCCCAGAACTCTTAACATACTCTTCTTACTTTTCAATCGCTCTCTGCTCTTCGTAGCTCATACTTGCGCCAGGAGGGTTTACGTTGAGTCATTGAAATGAATGTAGCACATTTCTCCGGTTTCCTTATACGATAGGAGAGCAGAGAAGGCCTTATCTTCATAGAAGACAAAATAGACGCAGACGCTATCGCACAGACTGCGACATATCACTAGCGTTAAAATGCGTTGTGCGTATTTTAACGCTAGTAATATGTCGCAGTCTGTGGATCAAAAGCAGCAACTAGCCCAACTTAATCCTTTAATCACGCTATCGCACTGCCAAAAGGTGAGGGGGAAAAAAACTGAACCGACAACTAAGGGTGTGTCGAGGCCTCCTCAAAGGCTTGGCGGCCACGGCCAACCTCCACAAGGAAGGCTCACGACCACTCTCTCCACTCTAGGTCCGTGTCACACGATGTTCTTTTCCTGCACCTTACATCTCCGTGTACTGCACTACTCAAGGAGCTAAAAAGCCTCTACAGGTATAGATTCCTGTTGGGACTGGCTTTTCCCTCTACGAATATACATAGTGAACGGAAGACAGACGGACTCGGCGGCGGTATCTCGCACTGAACGGCCGTGTCCACGGAAATATGGACAGTGGTTTGCAGGCACAAGGCATATATACCGGGTGTTGTACCGCTCAGAGGAACTCGATAAAAAAAAAAAAATCCGTCGGCTTAACCGCTCGCTTACTGGGGTTAAAATTTCGCACCGGGGTGGCATTTCGCAGTAATTTTTGTTTTATATTGCGTTTGGGTGGGTACTTGCCTGAATCAATGAGGAGTATACAAATGTCCGCATAGTTTGCGGCGATGCGGGACAAAAAAAAAAAAAAGGCTGTTTCGCAACGGCTATACTGGCAGCGCCATCCCTCGCCCCCGAAAGGTTTTAGTTTCGCGTCACGCGTTCGTCTGCTTTTGTCATTCTGCAGCCGACAACAGGTGGTACTGCCAGTACAGCTGTTGCGAAACCGTCCTTTTTGGTCCGACACCGCCGCATACTATGCGGACTTTTGATTATTCCTCATCGATTCAGGCAAGTACCTGACCAAAACCCAGCATACAACAAAACTCAGTCACATTTGAGCGCGAAATTTGAGTGAGAACACGGCAACTGTTTGGCCAAAAGATATTTTTTATTCATTATCTCTGAACGAGGCAACACTCCGTAAAAATGTGCAACGCCTGGTTCATTAAACGACTTTTCTCTCTACCACAATGAGAGGGAAAAAATGAAGTTTGTGTCTTTGTTAACGTTTTCATCATCATCATCATACGCATCTACAAACTGCGTCGTTCTCCTTCGATAAGCCTTTACTTCCATCACGCAGCTGCAACGTAAGCAGCCAAAAAATGAAGAGATCCGACGCAAATTTTGAACAGAATTTGCGGAGCTGAATTCTCCACCAGATGCTGAGGAGACCAGAACGTAATGTCGGATAAAACTGCAGTTAGGATTAAGTGATTTCGAATTAATGAAAGCCCACTGTATAAGAATTGAGCAACCAGGCGACTTGATTACTCACTACTCTGCAAGAAATAATGTTAACATGAACGTCGAATAAACTGTCCGCAGAGAACAGCACATCTTACTTTCTGGACGCCCCAGCTACACTAGATTCTGAAAAAGAAAAAAAAAACTCCATTGCTCAAGCACTTGCCGTCATTACTGCAAGTAGGTTCTGAAAAGCAATCTTTTGAAATCCACAGTGTGAGTTTACAACAGCTGTGTCCGTTGACCACAGAACGCGAACGGAAGGAAATAAGGAGAGCCTAATTCCGCCATCTCGACGTTCAAGACATTGCATTTTAACACACAGTACTGTAAACCAGTACATTTCTGTATCCTCTTCTATTTCCTGCTCACAAATGAGGCAACGGCACTTCTTCCATTCTCCCTCCTTCACTATCCCGTGAAATTCGCCGTACTCGATTATTCTCTGTACACATTCCCCTGTGCAATAAAGAATTCCACTGTACCGAGACACACACGCAGAGGACTTTAAACGGCGCTTTCACCAGCCCGAGTCTGTTCCCTCTCAGAAAATCGTGGCCAGAGAGCGATCCGTCGTCGCCCATTGTCTGGCTGAGCGGCGGGCTGCGCTATTCGGCACTGCCGTAACTCGAAACTGCTCACTTAGGAGCGCCGCATCCCGCGCTCTTTTTTTAATCATTACTTTTCCTTCGGACCGACTTGTCAGCTCTCCCTTCCCCGCGTACACAAAAGTTTTGACGCAACCCAGACCGGGCGCATGAGGTTATCACGGGCCCCGCTCGGGCAGCTGGATGGAGGCAACGCGCCCTTTCCTCCGAGTCAAGGAAGTTCGGGGAGAAATAACGCGTCTTTCTGACACGAGCGCCTGTTAGATGACAGATCTTTGCACAAGCTGTGGACATGCAGTGCTGTGCGAAGCTTGTGCACAGTTAAAGAAGAGACGCTGACGCGCACTTTTGTCGCATACGATTTCCAGTGCCATTCATTTCACTCCATGGACCCAGCATCACAGGAAGCGATAACGCGGCCGAGCGCCCGCAGCGACCGGCCAGAGCGCTAACTTGAATTTTGTGCCGGTCTCCGCCAGAACGAACTTCCGTAAAATCGAATCGCGCTTTTCTGGTGCACGTCGCACTGTCGTGAAGCGTTCGCGTTGGTACGCCAGCTTAAGCTGATGCACATGAATGCAACTACGCGCTCACGAAAATGGATGCGAGCGCTCGGAGAAAAAATCCTTTCATGTGTTCCAGTCAGCAGCATTAAACGTACGCATAGACACAACTTCGAAAACAGAGTGTACAACGAAGGTGTCATCACTTAGCACACAAATAATACGATCTGCAGCATGAGATATAAAAATGAAAGTCGGCGTTTGTGCACGTTTCGCTGTTTTTGTGCGCAGGACAGCACAGGCCGCTGCGGTGTGTGAAGCGTTTGCGTATCGCTGTCATCCCCTACATGAGATGAGGCATTTCTTCGCGTCAAGTTCAGCACTGTCATAAATAGTACCCTAAGGTCAGCGCCGTGAGATCTGAGCGTGTAAAGCGACTGAAATATCGACTACTCCCAAAGAGATGCGTTAACTGCGTGTTTGAAGGGAAGTTTTTAGCGAAAAGAGATGCAGAACAACTTACCTTCAGGCGCTCTGCCGCTGCAGCCTCTACCGAACTTGCCGCACCAAGTGAAGCCGCGCAACTGCATACACTCTGAATGAGAAGAGCGGAGCAAACTGGGAGGACCGCACCTTAAGTATCACTCTCGTCTCCGATTGGTTGAGACGAAAGCTGTTGTGGTTGCCAGACGTGGTGCTCAGCGTCGCGTCCAACGTTGTCTCGTCTACACAAGTTCCCGTCTGCACCCTCTCCCACCATTCTCCAACTCTTCATCCTCTCAGGAAAAGACTCCCTTTTTCTCTTTCTCTCTCGCAGTTGCGATGTTAAAAAAAGAAAAAAGAGAGAGGAGAGAGAAACAGAAAGCGAGAGAAAAAGAGCGACAGCGCAAAGCGAAGAAACTCTCGCATGATACTTAGCACGCGATTTCCTGACGGAAGGCCGTGACAGATGGTAACCGGCGAAGCAGAGCTGGAGCGACCGCGTGGGACGGGGGAAGGCGTAACTCAGAAATACGAGACGAACGCCGAAGGCTGAGCGAGCGTCGCGAGCGATACTCGGCTGGAGCATGAATCTTGCGCTCACTGACCACTGCTCATGATATAATGAATAAATGTATACTGCCTGGCACTATGTATCATTTCTGCCAACGTTCTTTGTGCACATATTTGCGACAGCTTCCAGGCTTTTTATCTACTCATAATGAATTTACATTCATGGAATGTGCAATAACCTTATTCTTTGTTCAGTTAACGATAATGTAGGCATTATTTTCCAAACATTGATTGACATTTTATAGAAGCAACTTTTTTTTTTCCCTTGCAGGTCTTGGTTTGCTGAACAATGTATGGGTGGGGCCGTCTTCAGGCAGGCGTAATAGGTTTTTACCTTTTTAACCAATGTCGAGTTTTGTCTAAAAGAACACCTCAAATGCATGAGTGAATGAGTTGAGTTTGAAAAGGCCTGCAGCCGTTCATTGAGTAGATATGGGGTAGGGTTATGGGATGGATGGCGACCTACTTTTGTGCTCTTTCTTTTTTCTGAGGTGAGAGCTGTTTTAAATAATAATAATAATAATAATAATAATAATAATAATAATAATAATAATAATAATAATAATAATAATAATAATAATAATAATAATAATAATAATAATTGGTTTTTGGGGAAAGGAAATGGCGCAGTATCTGTCTCATATATCGTTGGACACCTGAACGAAATATTTATTTCTACTGTACTTGAAATACCTGCAGAAATCCACCGCTATGAGCAGAGAAGAAAACATGCTTTAGTTTTAATAACCCAAGTTGTAAAAGACGTTACACTGAAGATAATAACACTTAAATTGTGCTCAAAAAGTTACGGCACAGTTGATAGAGACTATATTACAAGCACAACATTTGAGCATTGAACCAAACTTGCACAGCAGCACAAGGATTAATTTTAAACCCCGAATTCTAAGTCGCCAGCAGCGCGTGAAAATAGAAATGAAGCGGGCGTGCCATGTGTTTACAAATGGGATATTGCTCAGTATGTAACACCAAAACTTTAACGCTAACAAACTTGCGGCTAAAATAACAAAATTATTTTTAAGGACTTTATAAAGCTAAAAGAATGCAGATCATGTAGGAGACGACGACCACAAGAGCTATTATAACATAATCAGCACGAAACAGCCCAAACGGCGTGCAATTAATTAGATTCAGCAATTATGCCAAACTTATATTCTACTGAAGCAATTTGAAATTAAAGGCGAGGGGCTTATATACAGTATTGTGCGTTTTTATCGCTGACACTTTCAAAAATTTCCCCGCCTCAACCGCTGGCTCGTTTGCGGTGAAACTGCACACAGAGCTTGCGTATTATGGTAACTTTTGTATCGTAGCAAGTTTGACAACGGTACTTACTTAGTTGAGCCGTGCATGATGCGAAAACATAATCGTCTACGTAGAGATCGGCAACCAAAACCCGCAGACGACGCTTTTTCGCTGAAGGGCGGCAGTGGCGCCATCTGTTTGCGGTAGCGCAAAGCGTAGGACAAGGCCGTCGAGGAGAGCGTTGCAAGGAGCGCGGGCCGTTTGAATATGCCGTTCCTGTCGTTTCGTCTGCTTCAGTGAAGCGCTTACAACATTTTCGACTAATTAAGCGGAAAAATATCAGAACAAATGATTTAACGAGGCTTTACATTTTAAAGAATATTGTTTGCAATGCTCGCCTCGGCGGCCTTGTCATGACGGTTTCCACTGCCCAAAACATATGGCGCCACTGCCGCCCTTCAGCGAAAAAGCGTCGTCTGCGGGTTTTGGCTCGCCGATCTCTCATAAACGCTAACGTTTTCGCATCATGTGCGCCTGAACTAAGTAAGTACCATTGTCAAACTTGCTACGATACAAAAGTTACCATAATACGCAAGCTCTGTGTGCAGTTTCACCGCAAACGAGCCAGCGGTTGAGGCGGGGAAATTTTTGAAAGTGTCAGCGATAAAAACGCACAATACTGTACAATAGCATTGGACTATGAATGGAGTACATGCAGAATACTCGTAAAACTCAAGTCAACTGTTTACTTTCTTGTGTGGCTGTATGCTTGAGTGCATCTCAGTATGCGTTGTCCATTTTTGGCATCTGCTTTATCAACCGGAATGCTACTTTTTCAAGGTCGCAGTTTTTGTACCATATTCCTTGTACTCTGCTTCTCCGAACTAAACCACATTTGGTCCGTAGTGTATGATAAATAGAAATAAATAAATGAAATGGTATTGAGCCACGTTGGTATCGAGCAAACCAAGAAAGCAGAACCAGAACTAACAAGACATGGTTCAAATTCAGCGCCGGTCAAGTCAAACCAAGTCAATCCATATTAAATTTTAAGCGCGCAGTGTGTGCGTCAGTTAGCTAGAATAGAGTAGTGTTCAGCGCTTTCAGCCATCAAAATGTATGGTTCCGTATATTCCACTCTTTTCAACAATGACGACGGCGATGATCAGACGAGTCAGGCGAACGTCTCGCGTAGTAAATTATCAGAATTGCCCTCATCTGTTAGTGCCGTTCCTAACGTGGGTTATGAACACTGTGCATCAGGGACATCAACAAAATCTCGAGTCGGCTACGTCCACAGTCCGGGTCACCTCTTCGAATGTGAGAGGCTTCCTCGCATTCGTAAGCGTTGTTTTCTGGTCCACGGGCTTCTGAAGGGATACAACCTGCTCAAGAATCTGCACCCCATTCATCCGTTCTTGGCCAGCCGCGAGGATTTGTGCCTGTTTCATTCTGCAGATTACGTCGACTTTCTGGAGTCTTGCGAAGCAGCAGAAGACCTGGATGGGGAAGATATCGTAAGTCGCGCTCAAGACTACAATCTAGTCGATGACTGTGCGCCGACAGAGCGACTCCTGACGCTTGTGAAAAATGTTGCTGGTGGCACCTTAGCGGCGGCACGGGCACTAATTGAGCGGACTTGTGATGTTGCTATCCACTGGGAAGGCGGTTGGCACCACGCGCACAGAAGTGAGGCTGCCGGTTTCTGTTACGTTAATGACGTCGTGCTTGGTATACTGGCACTGCGTCGAAAGTTCGGACGAGTTTTGTACATTGACTTGGACGTTCATCACGGCGACGGTGTTCAGGAAGCCTTCGAAGGCACGGACAAGGTGCTCACTGTGTCGGTTCACCAGTACGAGCCCGGTTTCTTCCCTGGCACTGGAGCAGTGAATGACGTTGGGTTCGGCCTGGGCCGTGGCTATTCGATAAACTTGCCGCTTCGGAGTGGTGCTAGCGATTCAACTTTCCTGCGCGCGGTATTGCCGGTGATAAGCGAGGTCAGGCAAAGGTACGCGCCTGACGCAGTTGTTTGCCAGTGCGGTGCGGACGGACTGTCTGGCGATCCGCTGGGCGCGTGGAATCTGACCCCAGCCGCCTTCGTGCAGTGCGTTCTCGTCATCCAAAGCTGGGGGCTGCCGCTGCTTCTGCTCGGTGGAGGGGGATACGAGGCTGCCAACTGTGCCCGGTGTTGGACCGCGGTGACCGCGGCGCTTTTGGGCCAAGAACTGGACGATGACATCCCGGAACACCGATTCCTTATGGCGTACGGACCTGGCTACGAGCTCAGCATGGAGCCTGGCTTTCGCCGCGACCTGAATGACGGCCAGTACGTCGATGGCATACTGCAGGAAGTAATGAAGCATGTGAGCCTGTTTGGAGGGTCCTGAAGGTACGATATGTGAACTTGTTTTAAAGACTGATCTTTCGCGTCACGTGACACCTCTGCCGTTCCTACACTGTTTATTACGGTGAGAGTGGTCAAGTAAAAAAAAAAGAAATACGTGTTGTCGGGCCCGATGCCTCATTACAATGTCATTGAGCCCGTAAGACGGTCAAGCAGCCGGGGTCTATGTGCGTGTGGGGCACGTGTGCGGCGGCCAGTAACCGAAGGTCACAGCGAGGGAGCTACGCGGTCGCTTTGCAGCCGTCGGTCATCGACGATTTCTTTTTTGTTTTCTTCGGCGAGTAGAGCCAGCGGCTGGGGTACTCCGATGGGAGATGTGGACGTGTTCGGACGCTCTCGTGTCAACTCCCATTATTTGTACATAACCCTTATTGCATATTACCTCAATGTAAATAAATGTAAATAAGCCCAATCCTCGCTGCCCTCAACCGCCCTAATCCTTTTCCCGCGCTTCAACGCCGGAATACAGAACTTCTCAAACATCAAGGAGTCTCAAACATCTGTTCAACTCGTGTTGCAATTCTTTACGTTTATTTGTGCAGTTACTCCTGCTTGTCTCATTTCAAGGGCTTCATAGCGTTCAAAAAACGAGCGTCACTTTCCCCTTAATGTAAGCTACAAAATTTGGGTTTCCGTGGGCCGTTTGCAGCATGGTTTCAAAATTAATTCATGAACCGTAAACAGATCATGAAAATTGATAACGAATATAGTGAATTAATAGTCACTAAATTTGGTGTACCCCAAGGTTCTTCTCTAGGACCGTTATTATTCAACATATATGTGAACGACCTCGGATTCCTGAATTTAAGCTCCAAGCTGTACCAATTTGCTGACGACACCGCACTGGTAATGGCACATTCCAGTTTGGAAGAAGCTCCATTCGCTCTTCAAACGGATGTTCATAAATTTATGAAGTGAACTGGTACAAGGATAATTACATTTTTCCAAATAGCTCAAAAACAAAGGTCATGTGTTTTCATAATCCCTACAAAAAACTGAATGTGCTAGGCCAATATTTCTATGTGCTGAAAAATGATATGTGTCCCACTTGAATATAGCAATAATGTCCGGTACTTAGACATTGAATTTAATCCTATTTTATCGTGGTGTAACCATGCGAATCTTATTTCTAAAAAGCTACGAACTGTTGCAGCGCAGATGTATCATATAAAAAGCTATCATATAAAAAAGTATAGCAGTCCTTAGGGAAATCACAGTTACGGTATGATATTACCCTGTACAGCTTTTGCTCAGAAACACTAAAAAAGAAAATTAACTGTATAATTTATAAATGTGTCCAAAATGTCTTGTATGGTGTGCTATTAGAGGGTAAAGATAAAGACCTATATAGGGCAGCAGACCTACTACCAATTGAAGAATTTCAGAACTGCGCCATCTATACCAGGTTCTATTACGACAATATGTTTTAAGTCGGAGAAGCCAGAAGCAAGTTCACCTTAAGAAACATAGAACGATTCAGCGTCCCCAGAATTTATAAGAAGTATGGCAAATGATGTAGAGCTTACTATGTGCCTGCATTATTCAACAAACTATCAGATATCAATATCAACCATACATAATAAAAAAGGTGCAATGAGTGCTAAAGATGTTTTGCTTAAAAATCCATGAAAAGTTTTGCACTTTATGATATGCTGCAGAGATTTTACGTTGTATATTTGCGCATTTACTATTTCATTTCTTTTTATTCAAGTCTCTAGAGGTGTAACAATATATATTGGCCTTTTTACTTTGTTTATTATGGAATTTTCCCGTGTCTGTAGAAAACGTACAGTGTATCTGTGTATGTTTGCCCTGTCTTTACTTGCAAAATTCCATCTCTCCATAGAATGGCGATGGTAACATGTCGCGCCTGTGTTACAATGTACTTTAAATGGACCTTGTTCTTTACTAATGAAATTTCCCCTTTCCATAGATGGTAACATGTCACGCCTGTTTTATGATGTGCTTCAATCAGAGTAATGTCAAACCAGTGATTTAGTTACGCGAAAGGTACCACGAAAACGTGTATTCCACAGGCTGCCGGCGCTGCAGACAAGCACAACAGTGCTTAAACAGTGCGGGAATGTATGCTTTGTGAGCAGTTAGACAAAATAACCAGTTATTATTATCAGCATCATCACCTTTATTGTCATCGTTATCATCATCTCCATTATTATACTTATGTAGATAACAGGAATTTCGTCATTTTAATTAGCATTAACCTGATCGCGGTAATAGTGCGTGTTTTGCACACCCCACTTTAGCTGGCCGGGATTAGCACCAACAAAATAATCAGTGACCAGAATAACAGAATCAGAATAAGAAACAGTAATGCGTTATTCGTCAGCTTTGTGTGAAATTCAGCTAAGCAACAGCGAATCTTGGATGTGGCGTTCAAAGGAAAAAAAAGTGTTTCACACCGGTATCAGCTGCACTTCAAATCTAGCTACAGAGAAAGGCGGGATAGTTAGTTGTTCGAACTAGAATGCACAACGGAACCACGCGGACGAAAAGTGGGACGCACAGGAAGCAATAATTCGCGCCCTGCCATGTCTGTTTTATTTCCACGTCCCTCTTTTCGTCTGCGTGGTTCCATTCTAGTTCAAAGAACTGCAGTATAGAACTACAATTCACTATAGTTAGACCATGGCTAGAACGAGCTTTCGTGCACTCTGGCATAAAAAGTGTCCCTTCCTGTCTGGGCCGCATGAAAAAAGAAAACGTGCCGGAAGTCAAGTGTTTTCGTGAGGACTGCTGGGAATTTTCGGCCAATGGCGCAGCTGTGCAAGCGCGCTGAGACGGTGCCCAAGAAATGCATAGTTCGCCGTACAAGCACAGTGAATACAGGCATATTTCATTGCGACAAATCGCTAGTGCCATGACTTTTTAGTCCCGTGACTGGCAGTCTCCTGGACTCTATTTTACTTTGGCTCATTTTCGTCGTGCTACTTATCGAGACTTCGAGAAGCAAAAATTACGTGCACGCGACTGGTAGGGCAAATCGCTCTTACACCATCCGCGCCTAAAAAGTAGTTCACATATGGTGAAAATTATAGCCACAGGGCCCGATCAGTTCGCCTCAACAGCTGAGACCGCGATTTTCGTCCAAACACTCACCGAGGCTTCAAAAAAAGCTAATGATATGTGGCAGAGTAATACGGCTTTGCGGACGCACTTTTTCCGCAGCTTCCGTAGCGTTGCCTGTATACGTGAAACGGAGGAAAGCGAGGGGAGCCCTCACGTCTGGTGCGTCTGGCTTTAAAAAAATGTGACGAATAATGGCACCTCGAAAGTTATTTCTTTCCTCCATGACAGACCCGCCGTGTGGTTAGCGCGCTCGGCTACTAATCCGGAGTACCCGGGTTCTGACCCCCGTGTGGCGGCTGCGTTTTCATGGAGGCGAAACGTAAAGGCGCCCGTGTGCTGTGCGATGTCAGTGCACGTTAAGGATCGCCAGGTAGTCAAAATTATTCTGGAACCCTCCACTATGGCACCTCTTTCTGTTCTTCTCTCAGTCCCTCCTTTATCCCTTTTCCCTTACAGCATGCGGTTCAGGTGTCCGCCGAGATGCGAGACAGATACTGTGCCATTTCCTTCCCCAAAAACCAGGTTTAAATTTTTTTCCATGACAGTGGGCCAGTGGCCCAATTTACTGCAGCGCACCAACCGGTTTGAGGGGTACTACTAGGGGGGGTCTACTTCAGGTTTCAGTGCTAAGCGCGCTGTTTGAACTGTTCGAATGCTAGCACATGCTACCCCCTGAGCTGTGATCGACGTCCTAATAGCGTTTTTTTTCTTTTTCTATGATCTATTATTTAACGGTGAAAACTATATTTGGTCGAGTAAAATTAGGTTGCAAGTCGTCTTTACCAGCCATCCGCCGCAGCCTTTGTCCAACGGTGCCATTCCAGAAAAAAGACGCTAATGCGGCAGCGTTGGCTGGAAAATGCAAATTAGGAGCAAAACTGCGCGAACATGCGAAAGCAGCGAAATTACAAACACCGAGAGCATGCCTTTACGAATCTCGCATGCGAAACATTGATGCACCTCATAGGGTACCATATACTGTGCGGTAAAGACATCTCCCAACGATTTTCAAGCATTCCTTCATTTTCCGACGTTATCCTCTGCCCCCTAAATGCCACGGTCGACTACGCGTTTTGTTCGACAAAACATTTGGTACAAGGGTGACCACCACAAGGGCTCCTAGCCAGGCGTTCACAGAATGCCGCCTGTGCAGACTGAGAACAAATGCGCAGGTGCAAAGCGTGTTTTCAGTTGCGCAGTGGACGGAATTTTCGACGCACAAGTTTCTCACAAGTTCCTGGTTATTGAGCTTTTAGTCCTACGCGTTACCTTTTTTGCCGGCTGCTTTGAAAAGTGCACTCCCGTGCTGTCGTTACGAGAACGCTTGCCTTCAACACGTTTGCACGTTTTGTCAAGTCGACCATATCCCCCCTTCCCCCCATCAACGAATAAATGAAAGAATTGGTCATAAAAAGCAGCAAGCCCTCGTAGGAGTCAAAGCGAAACTATCCTTGCCGAAACAGCAGCCGCTAATTGCGCATGCGAGGGTTTTTGACCGCCCTGGTGTACAGAGGTTTCGAACTAGCAGCCTCCAAAGCTAAGCGGAATAAAGCATTGGAGGCACTTAGATATCTGTGAACTGCAGGAAGGCGAAAGCCATTTGCGACTCTTTGCACTCATTTGAATTTGCCGTGCTTGAATTCATTTCATGACAGAGGAGAAGAGCAGCTGGTGCGAGCGTGGTGGAGATCACGTGGCATCACGATGTCATGTGACCAAAAACGTAATGGACGGACGCGAGTATGAACCATTAAAGGCTGTTGCCTTAAAAAGAAGACCAACGCATCGAAGTGGCCGGAAAAGACCTGCCAGCACTTGTTGTGGACGTGCCAAGCAACGGCTCCTGTTAGAAAACGGCTCCTCAGGGAGGTGCGCCTGCGGTGAGACCGCGACTGTGATTATGAGAAGTGGACTATGGACAACCACTACACTGGCAACCTCTGCGACTACCTCAGCGAAACTGGACTTAACTCCTTCTTTTAACTTTCTATCTCCTGCATTTCATTTCCTCTTTCTCAACTTATGCCTCATGGCACACTTCTCGAATAATTAAAAAAAAAGGTAAGCCGCCCAGATGTGACTCCGCAAAATGATTTAGAACCCTGTGAAGTGCAACTTCCGGGCTCAGATAACGACCGCAGAAACACCACGAGACAGCCAGGCGAGAAGATAAATGAGCTCACGGAAAAGCTCGAACAGAAAGAACAGGTTAGAAGCCGAAAATGCCAGGCTCAGAAAGAGGCCCAAGGCGATGACGTGTTGTCCTGCCCCCGGTACCACGGGCGACGGTGCCGTTCCCAGACCCACCACTAAAATGCCAGATCAGCTCTTGCAGGCTCCAGACTTTTGGAACGCAGTCAGAGATGTTATAAGAACAGAAATGAAGTCAGCGGCCAAGAGGCCTTTCCACGAAATGCGGGGTACAGATCGCAAAAGGGGCGTCACACCCCTCGTAGAACAACACCAGAAGCGCCACGCCACAGACGCGGCTAATAGCAATTGCGAATCGACCTTCAGTCATAATTATGACCTCTAACGAATCACAGCAACAAGAACAATCACATGTTTGGCAGTGGAATTGCAAGAGGCCTCCGGCTCAAAGCTAGCCAACTCAAATCTCACATACAAAGCACTCTAGTTAAACCCGATGTTATCTGCCTACAGGAGGTCGGATCGATGCCCGGCATCCAGGGGTACTTACCATTCAAGGGCACATATCGGACGTAACGTACCCAGCAGAAGTTTCACCCGCGGACGCAAACCTCGTTAAAATCCTTCCTAAGGAAAGAAATTTCAAAAAGAGCCTGTGCATTCTAAATGCCTACAGCAGCCCCCCCACAAAAAAAAGTGGAGCCCTATCGCTTTCCTGATGCCATTAGGCTAACATACGATCTTGTAACCCACTACTGGTGGTAGGGGATTTCAACGTCCGACACAGGGATTGGGGCTATCGGCAGGACTCGCCCAAAGCGAGGGAGGCAGATCTTATAAATTTCGTCGGCATGGAGCTTTTCACAGACCCCACGTCACCCACGAGATTAGGTAGTAGTGTGCAGGGTGACACCTGCCCTGTCCTCATTCTTGGCAAAAGCGTAATGGGTGATACGGGCCTACACATAGAGGTCGATCTTTGTAGTGACCACAGGATAATTTGGATCGCAATCCCATAGCCAAAATGGGAAAAGAAATAGGACACTCGGACATTACTGATTGGCACGAATACAGGGAACTCTTGGCGCAGCTAGAATTCTGGCCAATTAGAGAATGGTGGAGCCAGGTGAGAAAAAAAGGCTGCCACCATCTGGAAGACGAAGTAATGAGCGTTAGCTGTTTGGTTTACTGAACGAAGAAAGCGAAGAAGAATGCACCCATTGTCCAGTTACACCCCGACAAGATACGTCCCAAACGGAACTTGCTTCGTTGGAGGGTCAAGGTGGGCCTAGAATTCGGCTTGCGATATGGTAACGCTTCAATTAGTAATTTCATGTATAAAATGTTTACCTATTAATTGTGGTATTATTTCTATACCACAACCCATAGGGTTTCATTTGCCTACCAAATTCGGTACACAACTGTCCCCGGATGGGTGCCCCTTGTTGTCTGAGTATATATAGCGGAACGAATGTATACAGTCTCAGAGATTTGCAGACTTAATGCCTGAATTAATATTTGCTGCGGGTCCTTGTACCTAAGATATTAAACTTATTTTTGGAATATGGCGGCGTGCTTGGCTTGAAGCACTCTGGCACGGGTCGGCCCAGTATTGCACTGCCTCCGGGATTGGCCCGGGGCATATTAGTGCGCGCCTTTTCTTTCTATCTTTGCTCTCCTATCCTTTAACTTGTGGAAAAATCAGAACGCTACAGACGAAATATTTGCATTCCCACACAAAAACAAATATATTTTGCACGTAGGTCACCTACCTGGAGCAAGCGAGAGTAGCACACAGTGTGGACTTTTGCTACAGCAGACCTTTGTAAACTGCTGAAAAACTTGTCTCGACAGAGGTTGTACATAGTTACAGGCCCAATTCCCAGAGTAGGGTTTTGAGGGTTTAATTGCAGGTTAGTATCCACCCAAGCGCAGCCATGCGATTAAAAGGAAGCAGTGAAACCATGGAACTCCGCTGTTTATGAAGAAACAGCGGTTCTGAGCAAATCCGAACTGCTAGCAGGACAGCAGGGAGGGGGTGAGAGAACGGAGTTTGTACGGAGCTGGTAGGAACAGTGTAGTAAGGTTAGTTTGGTTTTAGGAAAGGAAATCGCGCATTAACTGTCTAGGCACTTTGCCTATTAGCATCCACACAAGAGCAGCCATATGGCTATAGAGGATGCTGAATAATTACTCCCTTATTTACATAGTGTTACTCCCTGCCCCTATTGCTCACTGGAACTGGAGTCATTTCATTTACTGTCGGCCAGTTGTGAATAAAACGCAGTGATGCCACAAGCACAAGTCACTTTATTTCAAAGTTCAAACAAAAAAAAAACAAAGAGCATCAAGTATTCTGGAATGTCACTGCACACAAACAAAAAAAAAGAAAGGGTGCGGCCAGTCAGCCCTGCTGCTGAAGACCTGAAAAAAACATGCAAGAATAGAGTTATGCCACTGATTGAAATTGCCAGCTTGCACGCTGACAACACAGCTTACCGCGCAGGGAGCATCGCCAAATAAAGCGGTGACAAAATATTAGGGCGAGCACATGAATAACATAAGACATGCATGCTCACGAAGGCTGCACTTAACTACATCGAAAGACATTCTCCTGATCTGTACATGATCAAATTAGCCCGGGACAGATTTTATGTAATTAAATACTCGCGGATTTTATGCATTCATTGCTAAGAAAAATTTGAGGGGACACAAGATCCGCCTTAAGGGTTTGACGCGATAGCGTAACCCTTAACGTCACCTATAGGTGGCCCACTAGCCTCCAAAATGTTGCTCTCTAGAGACCACCTGCCAGAGCCATGGCCATGATTTTTCGCTCATGGCGCTGGCGCCGATAACGCAGATACCAGATTTTCTGGAGAACAGGGCCTTTAACGCTCTCGCGTTAATATTCATGAGCTTTCGCTAAGTGCAAGAGGCAGGCCCTCACCTCTTCCACAGAGTGTTTCATGCTTGTATGATGTGCCCACACAAGCAT
Source organism: Amblyomma americanum (assembly GCF_052857255.1). Lineage (NCBI taxonomy): Eukaryota > Metazoa > Arthropoda > Arachnida > Ixodida > Ixodidae > Amblyomma > Amblyomma americanum. Next base: position 307,185,512 of record NC_135497.1, on the reverse strand, counting down.
TGTAGCAGGGCATACTCTAGTGAGCGTAATGCTGGACCTAACAGAAAAACAGATGAAGCTCATACACGTGGCAAGACTCGCTGAAATTTACTGTGAATTCAAGGGGTGGAAAGACGTTCCTACATAACACAGGCCAGGTATTTCGAAAATAAAATCAGAGTAACGGTGATTGCAAGGGCGTTCAATGTGTTTCCTAGGAAGGCAGGAACTGAAGGTAGGAACAATGTGCTTCTTTGAAGACAATATCGCGAATTTCAAGTCCACGTTTTGGCCTAATTTTTAAGAAATATGAAAACTCGAAAAATTAGGTCCCCACGAAAATTTGTTGACTGTATTCTTATCTGACTATAAATTCACATAAAATTTTGTGTCGTAAGTCCACGTTTTGGCCTAATTTTTAAGAAATATGAAAACTCGAAAAATTAGGTCCCCACGAAAATTTGTTGACTGTATTCTTATCTGACTATAAATTCACATAAAATTTTGTGTCGTGACCATTACATCACGTTGTTAAAGCAATCGTTTATGTGAAGTTCTCAACAGGATTTACCTGAGGGCAGGAAATGCAGGAATTTTAGTACCTTAAGATGTCATACTAGGTGTAAACCAGAAAAAACTCAGCCACGGCATAAGTCTCAAAATCCATTCTCTAGCTAATAAAAATTTCTTAGTACAGTCTGATGGTGTCAGCCAACAGTGAGTTCCTAGCCAAGGGCAAGAGGGGATGCCCTGTAGAGTGAGGAATACTTCCCGCTAAACCACAACAACACACAATGTGCCTAGGAAGGTCAGTGCAAATGCAACGTCAGCTGGCGAGGCGCTACAATCTCTACGGCACTAGATTCGAACCATCTGCGCTATTGCGCCGCTAGAAAACGAAGTGGAATCCAGCTACGTGGCCATAGTTTTGGAGAAGGACGAAGCTAAAGTGATTGCTACCGCGGTAAAATAGCGTAGACTGTTCGAAAATGGCAGCCGCAGGGATTGCAACGCCTCTCCAAAGACATGCCACCTTGCTGTCGAAACATCGCATAATTATTTTATGGAGGAGCTTTAATGCCATTTAACTGTGGGCAACCAGCCTGTCCATGCCTTCGGTCCCGCGCTTTGTTTGCTAACGAGACTCAAGTTCCTTAAGGGCACTGTCTAGTGCAACTTTTTGTCAATGAGCGCTCATGTCGAGACGTTTGTTCTTATGCACATAGCTTACATTGTTTCTATAACTGACCCGCTATGATGGCACAGTGGCTATGGGAAGACCTCCGTGTGCCATGCGATGGCAGTGCACGCTAAGGAACAAGCAGGTGTTCAAGCCTAATACGGAGCCCTTCACAACAATACCTCATATCCCATGAGCCGCTTTGGTCAGTCACACCATGCCATACTTTAGTATGGCACAATGACGTCATGACAGCTCTGAACTGAGCATCGCTCACCCGACAGTGGTCCTCTTCACACGAAGTACATGGCTGTCTTGAGGGAATCGTGCACATTGACGGCCTCGACGTACTCAGTCGTGGAGATGGAGTTGGCGCCACCGCCGGACGAGTCGCTGCTCGAGCTAGATACGTCCACCTTGCTCATCACGTGGTTCCTGGCCCGGTACGCTGCCAGGTGCGCGTAGTAGACGGGCGCCGGGATGCTCACGCTGCGCGAGCAGCGGGCGTAGGTATGGCAGAGGTAGTAGCACAGCTTCTGCAACTCGTCCGCTGTGAGGCTGGAGTCATCCCACACAATGTAGTAGTGCGACGGCCTGCTCGTACCCTGCACCACAGACGCCATAGGGACGGTTAAACCCGCGGAACCGCAGCATGATGTCCTAGCTGTAGACGATAGACCTCGCGTCACATCCCCGCCAAGACTTACGCAGTCTTAACTTGGGAATCAAGAGGAAGAAATGGGCTTGGGCAGGGTATGTAATGTGAAGGGAAGACAACTGCTGGTCCTTAAGGGCAACTGAGTGGATTCCAAAAAAGGGAGGCGTAGCAAGGTGGGCGGATGAGATTAAGAAGTTTGCCAGGATACGGTGGCAGCAGCTGTCAAAGGACGGTTAAATGGAGAGACATAGGAGAGGCCTTTGCCCTGCACTGGGCATACTTGGGCTTACTGATATTGATGATGATGAACTTGGGTGCCTTAAAAATTTGTTACTATCTTGTGTTCCCCTTTTTGGAACACATCCCGTTCCCGGCTATTGCGGACGAATTTCGGTGGATGCGAAATTCTAGAGGCCCGTGTACTGTGCGATGTCAGTGCACGTTAAGGACCACAGGCGGTCGAAATATCTGGAGCCCTTCACTACGGCGTCTCATAGCCTGGGTCGCTTTGGGACGTTTAACCTCCATAAACCAAACACATCCCACTTTGCGGGAACCCTTTACTGGCTGTTGCGCAATGGAATATCAAAGTTGGCACATGCGCAGTTGCTATTCAGGACCGGAGCTAACAGTCATCAGGTGCTCTATAGTGTGTAAGCAGCGCCCTAACTTCCTGTTGCTGCCTCCATAGTGGTCTGCTTAATCTTGCACTGACAAGTTCTGAGCACGTTCAGTTGGTTTCTGCGTCATTAGGGGGTTTCTGCGACCCTGTGATCCTCTATAGCTACAAGTACCCATTACTGACACTCGGTGTCCCAGACGGCATTCCATTACTGTGTACCTGAATGCCGAAATGGCTGCAGAGGTAGAAGTCGAAGTCGAGCGGGTGTGTGACCACAGAGTCTACAATGGTGCCGGGCGGCACGTTGCCGCACTTGCCAACCCCGTCCCGGTCATTGGCGGGTATGAAACGCGTGTGGTGGCGCTTCTGGACCACGATGAAGGTCAGCGCTGGCTCGTACGTCTCGTTCGGGGAAAGCTCCTGGCACGCCAGTCGTATGGCGCTCACCTGGAAACAAGATCACGGCCTAGCTGTAGTCCTGAACTGGTCGGCTAATAGATCAAACACTGCTTCTGGAGCTTGACACAGGGGATGCGCAGGACAACACCATTTCGTGCACAGTCTGTGCACGAACCGTCGTCTTTCGCACAAAGTTAGTGTGTGAATGATTTCTTATCATATTTGGAAAAGTGGTAGAATCCACACAAACTTGGAAGCGTGCCTGATCGAGCTAGCAGGTAACTCATGACAGCTAAAAATGCTGCACAGTACAAGACAGGTACGATGAACACCAGAGCTGTGGTGTGTTGCATTTTTATCTACATTAAGACGCCTCAGTTACCGCAGTCAATGATCGATGTTGAATCCGCGAGACAATATTCTTCTGCCCCTTTCAATTATAAACAACCCACAAAAAGATGCGAGGATAAATCATTTTGCATTTGAAACTTACCTCGCGGTTGCGAACCTCCATGAACTGCCCCTCGCTCACTCCGTCCCGAAAGAAGATAATCTTCTCTGGCTTGTGCCTGGTAGCACGGTAAAAGGCTACCAGCATCTCTTTCATCATGCCCTTGAGGTCCATGATGATCTCCAGGCGCGAGGTGGCGGCGGAGTCTTCCATCTGGATGCGAATGGAGGCGTGGAACTTGGACGGAATGGCGTCCAAGCTGCCAACGCATGCCGCGATGGACGGCCTCAGGTTTTCCTCGGGTGCCGGGTGAGTCACGTCCGCGCCGATGATGATCACCGGCTTTTCGAACATTTTCGGCATCTCCTTGGGCAGCAGGCTGTTGTTGATGCCATCCAGCTTGGCGTTGATCTTCTGACAGAGATTGGTGATGAGCGCGGTGTTGCACTTCTTGATCACGTTGTTGTCCATCACGCACTGGGTGCGCAGCCCGATCTCGGTCTCGGCTACCTGCTTTATCTCGGCGTAGTTCGTGTTCTTGGTGAGCACGATGATGACCATCTCGAGGCTGGCAGTCTTGCGCTGCTCCTCGAGAAGGATGTTCCGTACGAGCTTGCGGCTCGCGTCAGTCGTGGTCACGTCCAGCGGCTGCTCGATGCGCATGCCCAATTCCTGGCTGACGCGGATGAGCATTTTGACGAAGTTGTCGAGGCTGTCTTGCTCCACGAACCGGCTCAGGTTGAGCAGCGTCCAGCGGGTCAGCGTGGCCGGCTTGTAGAAGTGACGGCCCCGCAGTTCCCAGGTGCCCTCACGGGGCTTGCCGATGGAGTTGTTCTCGAAGACCAGCGATGGCGGGTCGAGCACCCGGCCTCTGAGCTGCGTCGCCTCGGTGCTGATATTGATTTCGAACTCGTGCAGACGCTGTTCACTGCAGCTGACCACGTCCCGCACCGTGCGGTGGATCTGATTGAAACGCATGGCTGGTGGCTGGGCCGTACGCTTGATCATCTCGGACGTCTGGTTCTCGTCAAGTTTCTTCTTGCAGTGCTGCCCTTCGACAATCGCGCAGACCTCCAGCGGGAGGTAGACCGGGCGGGTCGTGCTGCCTGTCTGGATGCAGGGCAGGTTCGGGTACGAGAGGCGGCGGTAACGGTTCTGGAAGTAGTCGGCCACCGAACAACGGGAACCGTCTTCCATGTTAAAGAAGAGCTTCTTGGCTGATTCTTTGGTGACGCAAACCACCTTGTACTTGCGAGGGTATGGAAGGTGGGTGACCTTGATGCGCAAACCCTTCAGCTCCTTGTTGAGACGAACAATCTGGGAGTCATGCAATTCCCTGAAGTCTTTGACCGACATCTCGCAGCAGTCCTCGCTGAGCAGTTTGCACATGAAGTTGGTCACGGGTAGAGGCTGGTAGAAGGCGGTGGCCGACATGTCGATGTTGAGCATGGGCTTCCACTGAGCGGGCCGAACGCTCGCGTAGTAGCCGAACCAGACTTCGCGGCCACCTCCAAGGGTGTAGTAGTCTTTATAGGACGGTGCCTGAAAAAAGCATCGCCCAACGGGTGTGAGTTTGATCGACGGTCCGTGCCGCATCACGATGTCCACGGCTTGGAGGACTTCCTGGGGAACCTGGCTGATACGGTTGTCGAAGACCGCGTGCAGCACATCCAGATTCACGGTGGCCGCGTACTGGATCTTGACGATGAACTTCTGAATCCGCTGGTCCTCCTCGAAGTCGACCGTGAAGGTGCGCTCGCGGAACTTGAGCTCACAGCGCGTGTACAGGTTCTTGCGGCCGTCGTAGGCGGGCATGCAGCCGTTCAAGTCGACCCGGTACTTCTTGACTAGCAACTCCATGACCAAGCGGTTGATCTTGGTGCTGATGCAGCGGTACTTGCGCTTCTCGGGCACTTTGGCCTTCTTTTGCGTCTTGGAGCAGATTTCCACGTCGTAGTGGAAGAAGTTTCCGGAAGGAATCTCAACGCTGAAGTAATTGGCAATCAACTGGATCGACCGGCCAAGTGTGCCTTGTGCAGGTCGGCGCGGGAAATGGGACGGCAGGGCCCGCTCGATTTCCTGCAGACCGCGCCGGGACAGTCCACGGCTAAGGTTTAAATTCCCACAGCGCACAACTCGTGTCCAACATTCCTGAACAAGATTTTGAAAATTGGAAAATTCTACGGTACTCTTATGGAAATATTGAAGGTAATGGTCATAGTTCGAATGTTTTTTTTTTCTTACTACCTGGCATCAAGCAGTTAAGACTCCTATAGAAAAACATTGGGGAATGCTTTTGACGGTAGCAAAAGCGTTAATGAAAAAATGCAAGCCTGCCGACGGGAGATTTGCAGATCTCTTGTCCAGAATTGTCGGGTATGAATTATGCACAAATTCCGCGCGTAAACTACGCCATGTCTCTGCGTTAGCTGTCTAAAAATCCTCCATACATCGATTAATCGATAAAAGTCAAGTCAACTCCTCCATTACACACTGCCGATCCGAGTTGCGCATCGCGCTGTTGATATGAAGAGCTCAAAATGATCTCGGTAAAGTAAGGAGACTGAATGGAATGCATTGGGCAGATTGCCACATCTCTACACTGTGGATGAGAACTCGCGATTTTGTTTCGGTGAAACACTTTTTCGCCTGTGGACTACTAGCACGGAATCCACTCCAGTGAGCTCTTAACCGATTGCAGTATACCTTTGTATCTTTTACTTGTCAAATACCGCGAATTTCGAGAGAAACGCGAAAAATTCAAATTTCAGAGGCTCCTGTGGGGTGAAATGATAGCTGTAGGCAACCTGAAGTTTGCAGCGTCAGTCGCAGTGCTGTAACAGAGGCCAGCGAGAGGACCAAGCATTCTTTGAAGAAGTGGGCACCAAATTTTTGGCAATGTGCTTTTGATCTGGTATACAAAAACTGCAATGTGAACTCAGCTTTGTTGTTTCAAGTGATTGAAATTCTTACACTGAACTGTTGCAAAGTCAGGATGGCAGCAAATGAACAATGAGCTATATATTAGTTTTTGTATGCTTCACAAGACCTGGTGCTCACTTGTGACATCACAACAGTCTTTCGACTGCTGAAAGCGAAACTGAAACTGCATGGAGTGAATTCAGTTATAAATAAGGCGCTGAGCGTAGGCGAATGTCATGTGGTGATTTATTTGAACTAATTGTATGTGTGTGTTTGGTTTTATGGTGCATAAGCAGCTGAGGTTGTCATGCACAGGGTTGGCAAGATCTCACTGTTGCGCTGTTGGACAACTGGTTCTTTTAAAAAATCTATTTCCTGGCGACATTTCCTTCTTTTACGAATCTCACTAACTACTTGTGACAGGTCTCCTACTGTATTCTCTCCTAACAACAAGCAAGGGTGGAAAGGGACGTGTTTGTGGCGAAATTTTAAGTTTCCTGCATAAAAAAAATATGGACGCCACATTCACAAAAAGGATTTTCTTGTTTCATAATGGCGTAAGCATCATTCGCAAGCAAAAATACGCAATGAAAATTTCGGTGAGTACAGTAAGCGAGCCTGTTGTGTTTTTACATAACCATATGCCAGTTTCCGTGCTTCGTTGAAGCCATCAACTGACGTGCGCCAAGTAGCTGCATAGGCTACGTCGAGAGTACCTGAGCAAGCAATGCAAACACGTAATCTGAATCCCCTCAATGAACTGAAAATAAAGAATTGAAAATTGTTGTTTTGAGGAAAGAAAATAACACAGTAATTGTCTCTATGTTGCGTAATGATGGTTTGCGCAAAGGGAACATTCACATGAAAGAAGACAAGGACTGCGCTTGTCCAGTCTTCTTTCATGTGAATGTCGTTTTTGCACAACCAATCTTCACGCTACGATGAACCACCTTGCTGAATCACATATATCGCTGGACACCGAAACCGCGCCGTAAAGGAAGAGAGGAAGGTGGGAGTGGAACAAAAGGGAAAGGGGCGCCGTAGTGAAGGTCTCCGAAATAATTTCCACCATTAACTTCTGAAGGATGCCGCTCACCTCCTATACTGCCCATACTTTCGACATCAGGCCCTCCCATTGGTCGGATGCCGTCCCGTGCTTTCACGCGCTTTCTTCCTCCCTCTTCACCCGCGGTGCCAAAAAACACGAGCGGCGCATGCAAGCACTGATGTCATACGTAGTGTGATCATTCCGGAGAGTGCTCAGGCATAGCCTCCTCTATTTTTTTCATGCCCGCTCAACCGTGGGGAACTCCATTGTTAGGCGCCGTTCGCGCTAGTACGCGAAGCTGCCAACGAGTGGCGCGCGCAACCCTGGACGCAGCAGACGACGCGGCAGGAATAGCAAGCAGCGTAAAACGCGGCGCGCAATTCTGCTACTGTGTATACTCCTCTCATTTTAGTAAGAGTGATAGGCGGGCATGATCGTTAAACTGCTAAGTTGTTTTTGTTAAGCCATGTGCACATGTACTTTAATAACAGCTGCTCATTGAGGAAATTATAAACGCGGCGACCGGGCATACATATCGAACGTTGCTGCAGTACCGAGAATTCCTCAGTTTTCTCCTTTATCGACGGTAATTATTAGTGTGCTTCTTTGTACAAAACACGCATTCTCAGCACAAGTTGTATCTTATCCAATATATAAGCAGAAACATTAAGGAAGCATTTTTGCGAGCGATGAGTGAATGAAAAAATTTTTACTGTCGTAATTAGAATAGAACATACATGCACAAAAAAAGTTTTCACAACTTTAACATCTTTCTAGATAGAGGCTTTGATGTGAGCGGCTTCACTACGTTGTTCCTGTCAGTCACTGATAACGCATAGTTCGTAAAACAGGCCGAAAAACTTTGTGCAGATGAGTTTCAGAAGCTGGCTGTGATGGTCATTGCAAGCAAGCTCACATTTCAGTGCTCCATGTTCTGCAAGAGCATCAACTGCATTGTTGACGGCAGCTTGCAGGGGTTTTGATAAGAACCTTCTTTTGTTCAGCAACACCTCGACGTAGTTCTTGAGGGCGTACAGAACATACACAAACTGCGTTGAAGGATAAAGGAGACCTCCTTTGTCCTGATGACGGATCAAACTGTCACTGGGCGTAGATGAGGCTGGTCATGTGAGAAGAGCATTGCAGTTCCTGCAATCAATTTTTTTCTTGAACAACGCGAGCCAAATAACCTCCTAACATTGCAAATGCTGCAGTGTCCGGCGCTGGCAGCAACGTTTTCTGTGTCCTCAGAAGGTCTTCGAGGAGACTTTTCGCCTCCGATGGGAAGTCGTCCATGCGCTGTGTGACTGCAGGTTTGTGTGTACTGCTCAGGGCTCCAAGTGCTTGCCTTTACGTTTCTATTACATTGCTATCTTGGCAAGCAGACACTAAGCCAGTTTTCAAGGCCTTCTCTACGCCAGCGAGTACCGCTCTAGCGTCTGTCTGATCATTGCTTCCAGCAGACCGCCTTAACCAGCCAAAAAACGACTCTGTGGGGTCCGAAGAAAACTTTCTGGTCAAAACAAACTTGAACCCTTCATTAGCAATGAGGTGCTTGACGCATTCCACGTTTGATTTTGTTGTCATCACAAGTGCTTGATACGTTTCCTTGCTTAGGAACCGTTTCGCTTGGCAGTTACGCCGCATGTCTTGAAGAAAGCTTAAGAAGGACGTTGTCAGCCAACTCAGGCGCCCATCATAGACAGAGTCATATTGTCTGCTATCTGGCATTTTTTTTATGAATGTGCTGCACGCAATTGCTCACATCCATTAGAAAGAAACCAGCGGTGCATCGTACCCATAAACATGACAGTTGTACCCACAGCTGCAAAGCTCATGTCACACGTGTGTCCTGCTTGTTCCTCGATGAGTTTGAGCGCAGCAGTGACCGGAGGTGAGAGGACCTGGACAGCCCTTGAAACATTCATTTTCTCAATGTTTGACGGAAAGATATGCTTACGCATTAAAAAACAAACAGGTTTTACGATGCTCCCTTGTTGCATCTTGTAGAGGTCTTTGAGGTGGAAGGAGGAAACCTCGCCGTCCTTACCGAGGTCACGGGCAAGGAGTTGGGATCTCACGTTCTTAATTATGTGACATTGCTCGACCGCAAGAAACAACTTTCGTGTCAGATCTTGAAGGTACTGTATGCAGTGCGTTAAATTTCCATTACACAGCAGTTGAAAAGCAAGAACGTTGATTTTGTGATTATCGGCCACAATCCGTACTATCTTAAAGCCAATTCTTTCCACTTCTTTTAGGGCGTACTTTATTAGGGAAAACAGCTTCTGGCAAGTGCAGTTTCTCGTGAAGAAATACCCCACAGGTACCTGGATGCACACTGAAAGCCCTACTAGCACAAAACACTGAAGTCAGTTGGCTAAAACAGTATCACTACTGGCTCTGTCTTCCGTGCTCTTCCCCAGGTCTGCTTCCCCCACAAATGAATCTCTCTGCTTGTTATATTGAAGCCCCTGCAGAATTCGCATCTCATAAACTACTAACGAGCACACCTTGGCCTGCTCGGCTTTTAAGCCCGTTACCTCCACCTCAAGGCGTTGCTTAACAAGGGATGTGAAGCCTACCTCGCCTGAATTGGCTCCGAGGAATCTTTGCTAAGTAGAGCTGCATGCCAGTTTTAGGAGACCTTCTTTGCGGACGTGCTCATATGCCCGTGTTGACAGGTTGACAGGTTCCTTAAAATTATGCAATGACGCACAACAAGCTCAGACCAGGTTGGCATGATTTTTGAAAAGTTTTTGACTTGGTCGACCAGAAGGCTTGCACCTAAGTGCTTTTCACTCGCTGCTTTGACGACGCCAGCAAAAGCAGCAAGATGACAGTCCTCTTTCAGTTGCCTTAGTTCTTCTTTGCACTTGTCCACTTTTTGCTTCAGTCGCTCTATTCGGGTTTTCAAGTCCCGCTCTTTTCGTCGCCACTTCTGGCGTTCGACAACAGAAATAGAACTGCGGATGTGAGCCTCTGTCACCTTCTTTTTTGCAGTGCTCGGAGTTGAGGCTTCCGGCTCGACCACATGCTCATTGTTACTGATTGAGTCATCCATGTTTGCAGAGCTTTCAAGTGCAGGAGACAACGTAGTTGGTGGTGGAGACTGACCGACGACGTCGGCGTTGCGACAAAGGCTACTTGCATCTGTCTGCTTGGAAGCAGCACGAATCAGGGCTTGGGGGCACGGAATGGACACCTTCCCATTTTCACACAGCAGCATATCGCTGCGCGGTCTCTTCGCAGGTGGCTGCATATATTGCGGATAGTCCAGAAAAATGCTTGGAGTCGCACCTCTTTTCAGCTTCCGGGTTTTGCATCCTTCCTTGTAGTCGCTTGAAAGGAAATGCTTGCTGCAGACGACTGAATAACGAGATGTGGTATTCGGCACCCAGTTCTTTCTAGAAATAACTTTTAACCGCTGTGCTCTTAGTTCGTTGCCACTTGGAATCTCGTGGAAGGAAATATCTTCGGTCTTCTGCTTTGCGCCAGGCTTACATCCCGGCACACAGCAATAAGCCATAGCACATATTAATTTAGGTTGAAAAAATGCCAACTAAGAAAGTCACCAACCACGATGTTACAGACTAACCTACACGGTTTCTTCGTCAGGTACGTGTGACTGTGGGCGAGTTGCAGAGAGAGCGCCCCTTCTTGGGTTAAGCCGCTCTGTCCCTTGGCGGCACGTGGTGCAACCTGAGGAGCAATTGTGCAACACTGGATACCCTGGAGCATGGTTAAAGCTGCGAGTCACGTTGTAGGACTATGGTGAAGTTCACTGGGAAGATGCAGAGCGCAGTCCCTGTTAATATACACGTATACAGCGGGGAGGTTTCCCTTTGTGCTGTTGATGTTGTTCAGGGTCGTTTGAAGGATTCCAGGAAACGCGTGTTTGCTAACTTGTTCCAGCTCCGAGTATGCTGGTTTCGTCGAAGTTGATTGTGTGCCTTAGGAATGTTCGCTTAGAGGACTGCGCTTTCTTGCATAGTTGCCTACGTCGTTTTTGTGTTGCCGAATTTTTCTTTTATATATTTTTTGGTTTTGCCGATGTAGCAATTGCGTCGACGCAAGGAATTTTGCAGATAATGCCTTGGGCTCTTTCTCGCCGTGGCCGATTTTGGGAACACCTGGTGAGCAAGTGCAGCAGTGCTTAAAGATTTGGCCAAACCTGGAGACTCCCTTTTCTCAGGATTCGGGAGATGGTTTCGGTTTCGCATTTTTGTAGTGGCATTGGCTGTTATGCGTTGATTTCTCGGGGCAGTGAGCACAATGCATGTTCCCTCAGAGTCAGCCAGGGAGTGTTCTGTGATCGCGCTCCTTTCCTTGTTACTACGAGGCATATGAACAAGGTTGACTTCGAGAGAACCATTGCAAAAATTTGAAAGAAGAAAACACAAGAAAAAAATTTGGTGTCGAGGCGCTCGGCGCTGCTGACTCACAATAAACTGGCGTTAATTTTCTAGATATAAAAGAGCGGTCCTCTTTGTTGTAGCCATGAATTGGTAGTGGCTTAGGACGAGTTGGTCCTTTGCGAAGTAGGCAAAGCCCACGTTTATTCCGCGGCCGCCGAAGCCCCTGCATGCAGCCGGCCGCAACTACGCACACGCCCGTCCATCCAGGGCTGGCAGCGCCGCCCCGCGGAGAAACACGGCGCAGTCAGACGGCGCTTCAGCAGCCTTTGACCAGGCACGGAAAAAATAGAGGAGGCTATGGCTCAGGTCCAGCATCGCGTAGGGGGAACCACGGGCGACAAGGGAAGAGGAGCAGCCAAACGGGAGAGAAGAGATTGCGCGCTACCTTTGTCCGCTGAGGGGCGTTAGTGGAGTTAGCATCGCATGCAAATTCTGAAGCCTAGTCCTAAAATGTATAATGGAAAGCATCATGGGAAAGGCCCTCTCGTGAAAAGGCAGCGGTAGCTCATAGCAAATATTCACTTTCGCTTGCTGCGCAGCGTAACGCCTGTGCTTGAAATTTTTTTGAGATGCGCCTTGGGCGCAATCTATGTAACCCGAGACCACCTCGATACAGTACGGTGCATGCACGGTCACTACAAACGCCACTAACCAAGCCATGGCTTGCAGTCCGGCAACTATCAAGAGCCGCGGAACGTGCCCTGCCACTGCGCATGCGCTGATTTATGCCGACGTGGAAGGCAGGAGCGCTGTGAACGGGAACGTGGCGCCATCTGGCGAACTCAGTGCGAACTGCGTGGTAGCGGTACGCGCTTCTGGCAAACTATCTACCGGATGATACGAGGGCTTTACCGCCCACACCCATCCACGGAGTTCAGACACGTCCGTGGGGGCAGGCAGCAGCAGCCGCCACTCACCTGAATCTTGAGCTCGTCATTCTGCAACTTGGCGTTGCCGACACCGTTGCGGGCCTGCACGGCCTCCACGGGCGCGGCCGTCGGCGCAGGCAAGTTGGTGGGCGAGCCTTTGGTGGGCGCCACAGTGCGAGCCCTGTTGCTGGTGGTACCCTCGCCGCGGGTGGTGACGTTGGCAGTTCTTCTGGAGCGACGCTTGGGCGGGGGCGCGGCCGTCGGCGACGGCAAGTTGGTGGGCGAGCCTTTGGTGGGCGCCACAGTGCGAGCCCTGTTGCTGGTGGTACCCTCGCCGCGGGTGGTGACGTTGGCAGTTCTTCTGGAGCGACGCTGGGGCGGGGGCGCGGCCGTCGGCGACGGCAAGTTGGTGGGCGCCACAGTGCGAGCCCCGTTGCTGGTGGTGCCCTCGCCGCGGGTGGTGACGTTGGCAGTTCTTCTGGAGCGACGCTTGGGCGGGGGCGCGGCCGTCGGCGAAAGCAAGTTGGTGGGCGAGCCTTTGGTGGGCGCCACAGTGCGAGCCCTGTTGCTGGTGGTGCCCTCGCCGCGGGTGGTGACGTTGGCAGTTCTTCTGGAGCGACGCTGGGGCGGGGGCGCGGCCGTCGGCGACGGCAAGTTGGTGGGCGAGCCTTTGGTGGGCGCCACAGTGCGAGCCCCGTGGCTGGTGGTGCCCTCGCCGCGGGTGGTGACGTTGGCAGTTCTGGAGCGAAGCAGGGGCGGGGGCGCGGCCGTCGGCAAAGGCAAGTTGTTGGGCGAGCCTTTGGTGGGCGCCACAGTGCGAGCCCCGTGGCTGATGGTGCCCTCGCCGCGGGTGGTGACGTTGGCAGTTCTTCTGGAGCGAAGCTTGGGCGGGGGCGCGGCCGTCGGCGAAGTCAAGTTGGTGGGCGAGCCTTTGGTGGGCGCCACAGTGCGAGCCCCGTGGCTGGTGGTGCCCTCGCCGCGGGTGGTGACGTTGGCAGTTCTTCTGGAGCGAAGCTTGGGCGGGGGCGCGGCCGTCGGCGACGTCAAGTTGGTGGGCGAGCCTTTGGTGGGCGCCACAGTGCGAGCCCCGTGGCTGGTGGTGCCCTCGCCGCGGGTGGTGACGTTGGCAGTTCTGGAGCGAAGCAGGGGCGGGGGCGCGGCCGTCGGCAAAGGCAAGTTGGTGGGCGAGCCTTTGGTGGGCGCCACAGTGCGAGCCCCGTTGCTGGTGGTGCCCTCGCCATGGGTGGTGACGTTGGCAGTTCTGGAGCGAAGCTGGGGCGGGGCCGCTGTGACCACCCGCTCCTGCACCACTTGTGCGAACGACCTCTGGGCGGTGCCATTCAACGGGAGCGCCGATGGGGCGGCCTGCGAGCGTCCAGAAGGTCCTTCCGGACCAAAGGGAAGGGAGTTAGTATCACCGATATCGGCAAGGTTTACCGATGCGTGACCATTTTTGCTAACATGGCATGACCGAACGGCTCCGAGCACTAACGGGCGATTCACTATTGCGCAGCTGCAAGAATGGGCTATGCATATGTTACGTCGCTGAAGCCGTGAAATCTCGCCTTCTGTAGAGCACCCGCCTCGGATTTGGGAGGTGGCGGGTTCGACTTCCGCTGGTGGCCGGTTACCCACCCGTTTCCTCAAAATAGGCACAAGCTATACCCCGGCATGGTGCTCGGCTTGTTAGGTTTGCATGGCGTGACAAAGGAGCCTGCGTCTTCAAATTCTGTCACTTTGGGCTTGGAGACACATCGAAAATACGCTAGATCTTGCATTCGGTCAAAGCGCACTTTGGGTTCAGCTCAATTTTTTTCTGAAAACCAAATAAAAATCGGGGAAAGTTGTTGAAACAGGTTAAGCTAATCTATTAGGTAAGCCTGTCGAACGAAATATGGCTTTGAGAGCAAGGTAGCAGGGGCCTGATCGGAAGCATCGGCGACGCGCCGCGCAGTGGTTAATGTATGGCAAGGAGACAAGACTAGTTGGCACGGCCATTGTGAACCTATTCACTCGGGGATTCGAGACCCTATGGATCAAAACCCAATATACGTCTACACCATCCGACGCGTCGGAATGACTGCTACCTCGGCTACATTCGAGCGCGAATAACAAGACTTGTTACGCCCTTTACACCCATTGTAGCGGGCTCGCACAGGAGCAGCGGCAAAGGCGCGAATTTAAACGAAAAAGTGCACGGCAAAGCTCGTCGCTTCATCGCAACCAAACAAGGATCGCTCGCCTCTAGGCAATATGTAATCACGTACGCGTCGCGCGACAGGCCAGTAGCACTAACCTAGGGGTTAGGCCTGGCGCGTTCCCGCAAGCCGACCTAAAATTAGGGGCGAAAAAAAAGCGCCATCTGCAATTTTCATGTCCGCTGAAGAAATCTCGCGGAAGAACGTCAGCATCGCGAAAACCTAAGACGTAATCAGCTTCGGTTCAAAGCGAATCGCCACTCTGGCTAAAATAGCCATCGCGCGCGGGACATCATGATTTCGTTGCGCCCAGAGCCGGCCGCGTCGTACCAAACGGACTGGGCGGCGCGGTGACCGTCTGCGGACGTGAAGTCATCCTAAGCTATCCAGTCAGAGGGGTGGCCCTACAGCCAGCGATTAGGATGGCGGACCCGTGGCCTCCGTGATAGGCTCGGGCGGCGCGCCGTGCTCAATCACGGAGGCCACGGCGAGCCATGGAAAGCGCCTCCGCGATAGGCTCTGGCGGAGCGCTGCGCTCTATCACAGAGGCTACGGCGGGCCGAGGAAAGCGCTCACCTCTTCCGCGGCCTAGTGGCCGTGCTAACGGGCCTAGTGGAGTGGTTGCGCTAACGGGGCGGTCTCCATTGGGGACAAGGAACGTTTGTGGGAGCCCAGATTTGCGACGAGGGGGGACTCCTGGACAGTTGGGTGGGTGGGGGGGGGGGACAGGTCACCTGAGCAGCGATGCCACAGCGACCTACCCGGCCGATGAACGAGCTCCTGGACCGAGCCGGGTGGAATTAAGGTGCCTCGCGCCTCCCGGATGGGCGCAGCCGCCGGGCCTGGCCAATGGGGGAGCGAGCCAGTTTTGAACCCGCTCTGTGACATCACAGACGAGGGAGGGAGGGGTGCGGGGCCGAGCGCGCGCGGTCATGCCACCGGCTCGTGGTATGCGCTTCTTCGTTGTCCTCGTCTCGGAGGTACAATTTGGGCCAGTAAGATGAAGCAAGGTTGGAGTGGTTAGCGCTCGGACCGCGGTTAGGAGTCCTGCCAAACGTCGTGGCCCGCGCGGTCACGTGTGGCTCCGCACCTTCACTTATGGCGTCACGGCGGGTGGACAAAGGAAGGGACTTCCTAAGCTGCGATTAGAATAGCTTAATTATAACCAAGAAGAATCAACGAGTTTAACTTGAAAGTTTGTCCTTTTGGGATTCTCAGAGAACACCGTCCGTGAGGCTATTCTACAGCCCTGCTGTTTACACGTATGTATAGTTTGTAATAAGTGACCAGGGTGCATGATTTGCTTCTTAGTTGCACATTTGAGAACTTAATTATCTCATCTACTAAGCTCTAAATCACTGTAAGGTAAGGACAGCCCTGGTCCTCACCGTATAAGACCACTTGATCTTTACAGAAGCTGTAAAGGCTCTACTATGCGAGCGAGAAGCAGACCATGCAGCCTAGTTACTTTTGGCAGAGACTGTAAGTACCCTCGCGCCCTATGGAGGGGAAGGCAGGCCTCATTTCCTCAATTTAGAGACCCTCTAATAAAGCCAAAAGCAAATAAAGAGGTGACTGAATGCCTGCCTCAGCAAATTTGTCACAGGCATAAATCAACCAAAACAAATGAACAGGGGCTAAAGAACAGACATCAGCAAATCCAAAATGTCATATCAAATGAAACGCTAACCATAAAAGAAAAAAAAAACTGTCACGGTTTAAACTTGGTTAAGCCCATTACAGTGCGAAAGTATTCCCAAATCTCCAAGGTCAAATTTTGGCAGTTGCCCGGACAAATTTGGTGGTCGCCATCGTACCGGGCACCATGAATTGTGTTTGGACATCGATTTTGGTCTAACTCGGCCGGTCAAATTTTAGGGGTAGGCCGGGCCAAATTTAGAGGTTGCTGTCATGTTCGGCGCGGTCAGTTAATAATAATTGGTTTTTTGGGGAAAGGAAATGGCACAGTATCTGTCTCATATATCATGTAAGGGAAGGGATAAAGGAGAGAGTGAAAGAAGAAAGAGGTGGAGGGCTCCGGAATAATTTCGACCACCTGGGGATCTTTAACGTGCACTGACATCGCACAGCACACGGGCGCCTTAGTTTTTCCTCCATAAAAACACAGCCGCCGCGGTCGGGTTCGAACCCGGGTCAGTTACGGCTAGACATCGATTTTGGTCCAAATCTGCCAAGGAAAAATTTGGGGGTGGGTGGGCCAAATTTTAGGGGCGGCCCGGGCTAAATTTGGAGGTCTCCATCGTGTTCGGTGCGGTCAGTTATGGCTAGACATCGATTTTGGTCCATATATGCCAAGGTCAAATTTCGGGGGTGGGTGGGCCAAATTTTAGGGTTGGCCCGAGATCAAGGTCAGAGACCATGCCACCATGGTGGACCAGGGTGGTCATGGTGAACCTTGTAGACATAGAACACCATATGTTGCCTATAGTAATGATAATGCTATGGTAGGCATAACCAGTGGTGGTCCAACTGCGCCATTTGCACCATATTGCTACAATTCTACTTGTCTGCGCCTCGCTGCGCCTAACGAAGTGCAACTTGCGCCAAGTGTGCCAAAGCGCCACCTTTGCCTTGCTAACACAACCGTAGAACGCTTATAGCTTCTATTTGGTCTTGGTCTGGCAACCAGCCCCAGGCATGCCGATCGGATTGCTTGTCAGGCTATGGCCTGTCCCTTGTCTATCAGTTTCCCGCGCGTTCGTCCAGCGTTGAGCAACGGGAAATTGCCAACACACAGTTCGGGGAATGAGCAAACGTAAGTATGGTCTCTTCATTAGGCGCTTGCGTTGTTGTCGCGGAAGCTGTTATCGCAAAGTTGAAACGAGCCGGTGATTACATTGCAGCGGCCAAAACAAGTCGGTGAGTCGCATCGTGCAAACGTATACTACCGCATTGGTACTAAAGCGACAGCGAAGCAAACATCATGAAACGACATAGTCTGCACCATATATAGCGTGAAGGAGTAGTATTATAAAACAATGTATTCGGCGGCACTTTCATGGGATTAGCACCGGGCAGGTCGGCATCTACAAGCGAAAACATTTCTGATCTTGTTCGCTCGTAGCTGCTGATCGCTTGACTGAGCCGATATCGTCACTAGGCGCTTTGGAATTAATCACCGACGCTCACTAGCCGCAATATTTTTTTATAGTCGCTCATCGCATTAATTGTATACCAAGAAGAAAATACGCTTATATCTGCGGCACCATCTGCTGCATTGCGAGCACAGCTGAGCTCGAGAAGTATCGGAGCTCTCGTTCGTGTTTAACGTTTGACAGTGGATATTGTTTTTCATAAAATGCACAATTTAGGCATCGCTTTATCTAGCAGAACTTATTTTGCTTGAAAGGAGCTGCAGCCGATGTTCGCGTTGCCGGCGGCGGAGGCGCACAAATTCGCGGTAGTCTAGAGTTACTCTATAGGCTCACTTGTACAGTAACTCTACGGTAGACGATTGGCCCGTCGGTTGTGCGGTGCGCCAGCCGAACTTTGGACACCTCTCGCGCGGCAGACGTCTACGGCACTGCAGACTGGTTCTCCGTTACGGCGTTTGCCGCTAGCGTGTAGGGTACATTAGTTGCAGACTACAGTGAAATGCCAGCTCTTGTAGGTCGCGTACTACTGGAAGGGTTGATAGTCTTGTGACGGCGTGTTGGTTTTGCTGCGCAAGAATTAATATGACGTTCAAGTGGTAAGAAATGGCGTAGAAGTGGTAAGAAATGTTTACTATTCAAATCTGCTGTCCGCTCAGAGCTATTCAGAGAAAGCCAGGAAGTCCTAGGTATTCCTTCGCATGTGTTTTTGCGACATGTGTCGAACAGGTGGCTCACTTTACAAGAATCACTGTGCCGTATTCAGGAGCAATTTGATGCCATTAAGGACTACGTTGAAAAAGCAAACAAGACTGGCCAGCGGTCTGCCACCCATATTCTTCATAACAATCTGGCTGGGGCATTCTTGCAGAAACCACTCTATGCTAAGATAATTTTCCTGAAGAATTGTGCTGAGCTATTCACTGGCTTCCAGAAGCCGATTCAGAAACAAGAACCACTTTTGCGCATTCTTCATGTGGAATTGCTGTTATTAGTTCAGCGAGTTCTTAGCCGCTTCTTATGCAGTGAAGCCTACCAGGGCAAGACTGTTGATGATCTGAAGAGCCTTAACCTGCAAGACTCCACACTGTGGAAGACAAAGCCCGAGGTGGGTATGGATACAGATGATGCAATGCGGACCTGGGACATCCCTGAAAGAAAGCGTTTGCGGCTTTGGGCCCACGCTTTTTACATAGCATGCTTATAAGACTTGCTGCAAAAGCTACACCTCTTCAAAACTAACTGCTGCAACATGCAAGCATTCTTGGCTTGCACGTCACAGATGTAGACTCGGAAGCCCGCTCACTGCAATACCTTGCTTCAAAACTGCCACAAGTGCTACATCTGAATGAAGTGTGTCGATTAATTGACGAATGGTACATGCTTCAATCCGATCCAGTTAACAGCACTGAAGTTGCAGTGCCTGAATGGATTGACAGCTCATGGGGAATCAACGGAAATCAGCTGCTGGTGAGCAAAAGTACCCACTGCTTGCAAAACTCGTGAAAGCCCTCCTGTCTCTCCCGCATGGTAATGCAGATTGCGAGAGAGGGTTCAGTATAAATAAGCGTCTGCATGAGAGCCGTGCCTCTTTCTCTCTTAATAGCCTGAATGGACTACGGCAGGTTAAGACGTATTTGCAAAGGTACAACGGGGATGCCACCAAAGTATTCCTGTCACCTAAGCTGGTCCGATGCGTAAAGAAGGCAAGGACATGTTATGCAGTTAGGCTTGAAAAGGAAAGTCAAGATTCGGAGGTGACGAAGCCTGCAACCACACAGACCCAGCCCAATGCCATTACAGTGGAACGAGTGAAAAGGGCTTAAATGAGGAGGTTGCCTCATGCCGTGCATTACTTAAACACGCAGATGAGACAATCTCTACTGGCTTGGCTCACAACAGCATGGAGCAGGTCCAAAGTGGGCAACAGTTGTTAGCTGAAGGGAATGCTAGCCTGGCTACTGCACTTCTCGAGCTTGACGAGCTGAAAAAAGAAGTAGCAGAAGCCACTGACGGAAAGAACTTTCCATATTTTCATTGTGCAATATGTGTGGCTTAAATAGATAAAATCATTATTTATGTTTTAATGCTTATTTTACAGTGTAAACAAGACGTGCTCAGATGGTGCATGTAGGCACCATCTGAGCATTTCTAGTCACTTTTGTATTAAGTTTTATTGCATAAAACTGTTCTCACTAGTGTAAAAGTGCTATTTACATAGGCAAATATGGTCTGTTTGCAACATACCATGGTTTCCTGCTGTGGGCACACGAGCTAGATGGCTGCGCTGCGTCAGTCTCTCTTGCTTGTGTCCATTTGCTGTAAAGAAATAGTGAACAGTTGTGCAGTAGTAATAAGCTGCACCAAATGTCATACATTTGCTTTTCTCCTGCTCCAACTGATCCAAAACGTTTGTGCTACACAACTGCTACAAAATGCTAATGTGGCTGCTCCTAAATTGCTGCAAAACAGTCTTTCCTGCTCCAAAAATTGCTCCAAATCTGAGATTGGCTGGACCACCACTGCATCACAAGGTAATTTCAAATTCATCCGGAGACAATATCAGATAGTTTTGCACCAAGTAGCGCTTTTGCTTAAAAAGGCACGGTATGTCTTGACAGGCATACCAGCTACAAGTCACGTCTGTGGGCATGTGCCTACCACAACACACACACACACACAAAATTAACAGCTACAGGATCTGCAGCTCGCATGTTGTGTTGCGTACACGAAATAGAACAATGAAATTGCCACTGACTTGTCTTCCCTGTAATGGGACTACAATCTGAGAGAGGCGGCAAGTCGTGAATTTTTGAAGTACCAAACTAAATATGCTACCATGGAACTTACAGAAGCAATACACAGTGCAGTGTTAATAGGCTTCCACCATATGGCCAGGACCTGAAGTGATAGAACCTGTCTGAGCGGTGTGAGCATGTGTGGTCAGCGTTAAGGGCTAGGCTAGATTGGAAGCTAATGATCAAGTGAACACACACGTGTTAAATAATGCCCCATAAGTGACAGCATATAAAATAAGAAAATGATAACTGCAACGATTAGCAGTCTATTAACAGTCCATTCAAAGAAAAAGGAACAAGCTCCCTCGCGCCACAAGTTCTTATGCACCAAAGTCGCTACAGGCCGAATCAAACACAAAAGTAAAAATTCTCATAGTGAGTAGAGAGAAATTATAGGGAACAACACAAGGTGAAATTTCCTCTACGAACAGTACGCCACATTTGAGATTGCGCATACTAATGACTTGTAGGCACTTTCGCTCAATTCACCTCCATAGTGTGAACAGCAGTAACCCAGCATAGTATGATAGCCCGACACGAATAAATGCCAAGTGTGGCGCGTCTTACCGCAGTAGCAATTTCCCCACGAAAGTAAGCTTAAGTAAATCTCAATAACGACAAAGTCGGCGCTTCTACTCACTACGAAAAAAATTCCTTTCAATAACTGCAAATCGCAAGCAAAAGCTCAAGCCACGAGCGGCTCTTCCACCGGTGGAACGCCCCAGTGTCGCCACGTCAGCGGACGGCGTTCAAAGTGTGTATCAAACATAACAGCACCGACACCGCGAAAACTTCAAAAGAGCAGTGACGCGAAACTCTCACAACGTATGCACTGCACAGTTTAGCTGGCTGCACTCGAGTCTGAAAACCCGCCCAAACGAGCGGTCAAGTTGACTGACTCGCTGCCGCGACTAAGTGAAAACGGGGTACCGAAGTGCAAAATTCTCAACCTCTCGCCTCCGTGGTTCCTGGTATCGAAAAAGCACGAACCGCATGCAGTGCGAGGGTCACCTGAGTCGCTTTGGGAGTTTAAACCAAACCTCATAAACCAAACCTAGCTGTCGGTTCCAGGGCATGCCCACACATTTGGAACGCATTACCACGTTCTTAACCTGCGTCTCGGAGGACCCCCCCTTGGTGAGCTATCACGAAAACCGCGCGGGAAATTAAAAAAATAACGGAAACTACTTACTGCGGCCTCGAGTCGCGCCATCCTTCGACATCCTGTGTTCTCCTTAGCGGTGACGCTGCCTAGCCCACGACGAGCAGAGGTGGTACCGCGCTCGATGTGAGGACGCTGATGTCAGCTACGCGCAGCCGCTGGCTTTGTCGTCGCTACCAGGCGCCGGGATGGACTGGGAGCCAGACGCTGAAACGTCTCGGAACCCACAGAGTCTGATCTGGAACCTGCGCCAGATGGAACGAATCCGAACAAGTCGGACGCTCGCCGCTTTCAAACCTCTCCAGCTAAGCGGAGACAATGATTTAGCCTGAAATGGCCGCTCTTCCTGTCCGCTACTGGTGGCGTGGCGTCGCGTTCTCGTGACCTACTCGTGTCGCAACGCCATTGGCTCAAACCCCCCGGGGAAGACACCTCCTTTCATCGCGTTCTGCCACTGCCAAGTAGACACGAGAAGAGCGCGCGTTCGTGTGTGCGCGTGTGCATGCGTCGGTGTGTACACGAGTTCCTAGAGTACATTTCAAAATCCGTCCATCGCCGACCAATTGTATAAAGTAGCTTAAACTTGCGCCGCCTATGAGCCAATAAGATAACTGTTTTCGCGACTGTGGACAAATCTAACTAGCGTAAAGCAATTCATTTGAAAGCCAGTGGTAGCAGGACCATCCCCAAATTTTGATATTTTGAGACTGCGTCTTTTGATCCCAAAAACTTGGAATCTGTCGAAAATATCGCATTATTAACTAAGTTGTGGCGAATTGTCACATACATAGCCGCGCATTTTCAAATCAGGCGCTGCGGCAATATTTCCCAGACGGTTGACGCGAATTCGAGACGCACACGATCGCACGTCTCGAAGGGAGAGCTAAAACATCGCGGCTCAGTGGCGCTTGTAACGTTGAGTGCGTTCCGCACACTAGATAGGAAGCGCGCCCACCCTGGCTGATAGCAGTTAAATTGATGGTTGATCGCTAGTGGTTGGTCAGCCATTGAACGCTGCAGTGCCGCGTGTCTTCCACAACGTTGTCAGCGCTAATTCACGCAGCCCACATCTCTCTCACCACCGCCACGTACCCCAAAGCGCGATTGAGGCGTCCACTGACCCAGAAAGCCAGTTATGCTCCCTTCCTTTCCTCAAAACGCCAATGAACGCGCGCTCGGTTTCGGCGAGGCGGCGGCGACTGAGTGACGTCATAGTTGTCACGTGGTTTCTCCTCGGTTCAAGGTCAAACGCGCGCGCACACTGCGAAGAAGCTACGGAGGATAGTAGTAAAGCTGTCCCTTTAAGAGCGCTTTTTGAAGCGAAAAGCTTCACTACACCAGCTTTTCGAGCCTGAGCGGGGCCGCAAGTTTGACCTTTAATGTAGCTAGAGGTCACAGGGGCCGCAAGTTTCACCTTGAATGTAGGTAGAGGTCAAACCATGAGCATAGATGATGGTAGTCAGGTTCGACACATGACGTCAGCTACACCAGCGGCTGTTAAACCAACTATCTCGACTTTGACCTTGACCTCTGACACTGACCTTCGGCCAAGCGGGAGGGCCGGCATCACATAAAACTGAAAAAAAAATGGTTTTTGGGGAAAGTAAATTGCGCAATATCTTCCTCACATCTCGGCCGGAACCTGAACCGCGCCATAAAGGAAGGGATAAAGGAGGGGGTGAAGGAAGAAAGGTGCCGTAGTGGATGGCTCCGGAATAATGTCGACCACCTGGGGATCTTTGACGTGCACTGACATCACACTGCACACGGGCGCCTTTGCGTTTCGCCTCCATCGGATCGCAGCCGCCGTGGTCGGGTTCGAACCCGGAAACTCCGGATCAGTAGCCGGGGGCTCAGTGGTTAGGGCGCTCGGTTACTGATCCGGAGCTCCCAGGTTCGAACCCGACCGCGGCGGCCGCTTTTCGATGGAGGCGAAACGCAAAGACGCCCGTGTGCTGTGCGATGTCAGTACAGCAGGTTAAAGATCCCCAGGTGGTCGAAATTATTCGGAATGGTTTTTGGGGAAAGGAAATTGCGCAGTATCTGTCTCACATATAGGCGGACACCTGAACTGCACCGTAAGAGAAGGGATAATTGAGGGTATGTAAGAAGAAAGCAAGAGGTGCCGTAGTGGAGGGCTCCGGAATAATTTCGACCACGTGGGGATCTTTAACGTGCACTGACATCGCACAGCACACGGGCGCCTTTGCGTTTCACCTTAATCGAAACGCTGCCGCCGCGGTACTCCGACCGTGGTGGCGGGTAACCCGACCGTGGCGGCAGCGTGAAAGTGGATTCTCCATAAAACGCCGATGGACACTGATGCGTTAAGCGGAACGCCAGGTGTGATCGATGCGACGGCTGCCGTGGGGAGCACGTGGCTACCAACGTGACGAGCACCGCGCTAAGCAACGCTAACGTTGCTGGTGCAGCCGCGCATCTAGCAGCGGGGTTGCGAGTGCAATCTCACAGGGGGTTAACAGCACGTTAAGGCGCGCTCACACTAGCGGGAAGCTTCCCGCAGCGGCACAGCGTCAACGTCGACGCTGTCTCGCAGCTCCTCGGAATGACGCTCACACTGCGCGCGTTTTCTCGCTGCGGTTGTCTTGGAATGTAGAGAGAGGAGGCGCTGAGGGAGGACCCGAACGAGCAGAAAGAGAAGGCGATAGTCACGTGACACCAGAGAAGACTGGAAAGCGCACACTTTTCTCGCGTCGTCGTCTTGATCGTCTGCTAGCTCTCCTCCCGTCGCCCTTTTTGTCTCGAGAATGGCTGGTTCGAACGATGAGCTGTTGGCTACGGTAATCGTACTTTATTTGTTTGTTCGCTGCTTCTGCACCGTCGCTTCGGCACCGTCTCAAGTCGCATGTCCATGCTGGCAAAGCAGCCGCCGAGTGCCCGGCCGACCGGCCGGCCGGCCGGACGCGCGCAGCCTCCGCCTCCGCCGACGGGGTCACTGAACTGGGACCGACGTCATGGTTCACGGTCGGCGCCCATTGGCTGTTCTCGTCAGCGGCACGGGAAAAATAGCTAACGGACCCATCGCTCTGCGGGACGGCAAAGGAGGCTGTCCGCGGGAGAAAAACCGGCTTGTGCGGGAAGCGGCGCGCGGAAAACGTCCTGCGTTGCGCGTTTTCCCGCTAATGTGAGTGCGCCTTTAAGCACTGTCCCCAAAGCACTCGTAACGTTGCTCTAAAGGTCGTGCCCAAGACCATCGCACGTCTGATTGCAGTCACTGCTTCTACCCTTGCGGTAGGTGTTATGGTCGCGAAGTTTATGTCGTTTCGAAGAAAGCAAGATGTTTACCAGATGCAAAAAGTGCTGCTACTGTGTGTCAGTATAACTATCAATGGAAACCGCCAGTCGCTCGACCACGAACGTAGCCAGGGAGATTAAGGTTTTTAAACGAAAAGCTTCGGTACGCCTGCTTTTCGAGCCGTCAGCGGGGCCGCAAGTTTGACCTTGAATGCAGCTAGAGGCCAAACTAAGTGACGCCTGTCTCATTAATCTCGGTGAACGCCCGAGCCGCGCCCGTAGTTAGTGGCTGTTTATCAATAAAATAAAAATGGAAGGAAAATTTGCTACCCGCGGCATCTGCCATCGAAACCTGAAGCACCTAAGCTGCTGCTAGTGGGAATAAAAGGACCGGGAGTGGCAAAGAAAGGGGGTAGAGCTTGTAAAAATGGATAGGGGCAGGGGGTAATATACCCCATCCACAAATACACAATAGGAAATAAATGTGGCGTGCTGCCGTGCATGCAAGGGAAGGGAGAATTCGTTTTGGGGGAAAGGAAATGGCGCAGTATCTGTCTCGCATATCGGCGGACACCTGAACCGCGCCCTAAGGGAAGGGATAAAGGCGGCATTATTAGAAGGGAAGTGGTGCCCTAGTAGAGGGCTCCGGAATAGAAAAAAATTGTTTTTGGTGAAAGCAAATGGTGCAGTGTCTGTCACATATCGGCGGGCACATGAACCGCGCCGTAATGGAAGGGATAATGGACGCAGTGAAAGAAGAAAGAGGTGCCGTAGTGGAGGGCTCCGGAATAATTGCTTCCACCTGGGGATCTTTAACGTGCTCTGACATTGCACAGCACACGGGCGCCTTTGCGTTTCTCCTCCATCGAAACGGTGCCGCCGCGGTCGGACTAGAACGCGGGTACTCCGGTTCAATAGTATCCTTTTTTGGAACCCGACCGCGGCGGCAGCGTGAAAGTGGGTTCTCCATAAAATGCCGATGGACTCTGATGCGTTCAGCGCAACGCTAGGTGTGATCGATGCGACGCCTGCTGTGGAGAGCACGTGGCTACCAACGTGACGAGCACTGCGCTAAACAACGCTAATGTTGCCAGTACAGCCGCTGCATCTAGCAGCGGGGTTGCGAGTGCAGCCTCACAGGGGGTTAACACCATGTTAAGCACTGTCCCCAAAGCACTTCGAACGTTTGCTCTAAAGGTCGTGCCCACGACCACTGCAAGTCTAGTTGCAGTTACTGCTTATACCCTTGCGGTAGGTGTTATAGTCCCGAAGTTTATGCCGTTTCGAAGAAAGCAAGATGTTTACCAAATAAAAAAATGCTACTACTGTGTGTCAGTATGGCTATCTATGGAAACCGCCAGTCGCTTGGCCACAAACGTAGCCAGGGAGATTAAGGTTCTGGAGTGAAAAGCTTGAGTACGCCTGCTTTTCGAGCCTCAGCGGGGCCGCAAGTTTGACCTTGAATGCAGCTATAGAGGTCACCGTGGCCGCAAGTTTCACCTTGAATGTAGGTAGAGGTCAAACCATGAGCATAACTGGTGGTACGTAGTCAGGTTCGACACATGACGTCAGCTTTTTTTGTGCCACGTACGGCCGGCTCAAGTAGGCGCGCGCTCTGCATACCACTAGGGTGCCTCGTTGCCAGAGCCTTTCGAAAGCAGCGCAGCTATCGAGGCACCCTACACCAACATTACTAGAACAAACTCAGTTTCACTGCTCCCCATATACAGGGTGTCCCAGCTAAATTTAGCCAGGGTTTAAAAATACGCCGAGGCACTTGAAGACTACGCGACCAAATGCATACTGCTGGCAATTGTATGGAGCATGTCACACTATTTTTATATTGTGCTTAATTCCGTAATTAGCCAATATTAATTAACCAATTTCGCAAGCAACGGAGATAGGCGAAAAAGGTCAATGAGAGTGTTGTAGAATGGTCCGCAAAACTTCCGTTTGAACAGTTTTTAACCCTCCATCGCGTCTCTCCTTTAGTCGCCGCGGGAGCTTCCGCATGCGTCGCATGGGCTCCGCGATTTTGGGAGAACTTGTGCGGAAAGACATTGGACCACCGAAATTTTCGGCTGAATCGACGTCGGAAGTTGGGAGGATCAGGTGGACATCAACACCGGACCGGTAGGCCCATTTTTTTTTTACTATAATCGGGATCCGAAGTTTCCACGCGGTCCGGCGCGACTAGGCCTAGCGCCAACAAGGCCTCGAAGGGCGCTCCGCGGTGCGACTGGGCCATGGCATGGTCGCGATGGAGATCCGAGGCACTCAAGACCTTACTCCAAGCACACGCAACACCGATTTAGTCCGAAGTTGGGCGGAAAATCAGATGGAGGCAGAGCCGGCCACCACGTGGTGAGTCCCGAGGAGCGGGAACGCCAGGGCACGGCCGAGGCGATGGAAGAGAATGACAGAGACCCGGGCAGATGGCAGACGGCGGGACCGAGACGAACGAAAGGCAAGAAAGCCGCGGCGAGGAACAAATTCAAGGAATCCCAACAAATCGAGGGAACATAGCAGTGACCGACAAGAAGACGTACGGGCGGACGGATGAGTGGAAGATGCCGCCGCTGCCTGAGGACGACTACAAGATAATCCTACGGCTTAGGGGAAGACTACGAATCAGTGAACTAGAACAGTTTCAAGTCACGAGAGCAATCGTACAAGAACTCAAAGGAAAAATCAAGGCGGAGGACTTCATAACAAGGATCAGACCAGGATCCAACATCGTAATTGCAAGCATTCCGGACGAAGAGAAGGCCAAGACAATCGCGAAAATCCAGAAGCTGCAATTTGGAGAAAAGGGCTGCGAGGTACTCCCGTACCCAGCCACAGGAGGAGACTACAAAAGAGCTGTGATCCACAGAATTCCGGGCGGAATAATGATGGAAGAGTTACAAGTGAACCTACAAGTAAGAACATAAGGGGTAACCATCATGTCGGCATGAGCCCTGGGGAAGTCAAAGATGGCGCTCTTAGCCTATGACGGACCCATCGTGACAAAATGGGTCATATATGAAAACATCGAGCTGAGGACGCACCCATACAGACCAACCAGGCAGGCCTGCTACAGCTGCGGGGAACTTGGGCACCGCTCGGACGTATGTCCCACGCCCGAGGTCAAGGCCTGCAGAACTTGCGGACAGAAGAACCCGGAGGAGCAGCACAAATGCACAGCCAAGTGCCTCACCTGCGGCGGGGACCATGTCACAGGAACAAGAGTGCACCATGAAACTCAAGAAGCTAGAAGAGCTGCGAAGCCGCAGCGAAGAAAAGAAAGGAGCGTGGAACAGATGCCGAAGTCACAGCCGAGAACGACCGGGGCAAGGGCAAGGCGGTTCCAGAGGATCAAGGCAAGCAGCCTGGGGGTCAGCGCGGTAGAAGCAAGTCCAGAACCAGGGGCCAGAGCAGGGGCAGGGACGAGTCCTTCCCACCACTGGAGGCGCAGGCGGGCCAGGCAAAAACGAAGAACGGCAACGAAAAGGAGAGCTGGTAAGCGGGACCTCCAAAAACACTGCAGCCTGACACGGCTAAAATTAAAGAGAGAGGAGAAATTCGAGAAAGAGAATAGGCGGCTCAGGGAACAAATAAGCAAGCCAGTGAGCAAAACAGGCTGCTCCAAGAGAATCTAGATAGGGTCGTGAAAATGTTGGAGTCTCCAAGGAAGGGAACGACCCAGGCCCCAGCAATGGGGCAAGGGCCATCCCAAGATAAATTAGAGAACTTCATGCAGTACATAATGGAGCAAAATGCAAAAATGCACGAGAAACTCGAGAGGATCGAGCAAGCAAACGATGTAATGGTAAACAGGGTAGCAACCATAGAACAGAAAGTGGGCATAGTAGAGCAAAACTGCAAAAGCTATGCCAAGAACCAAAATACCCAAAGAATGACGAGCGAAGCCAGAGACTGACTCTTCAACGAAAGAAGGTTCGGAATTGAAAGTCAGGACAACAGTCAAAACGACGATTAATCATGGGGGGACACAAAGAAATAGAGTTTTGGCAGTGGAACTGCAGGGGCCACAGACAAAAGCAGGGGCTCTTGCAAAAATTCATAGAAAGACAAGGGAAGCAACCTGACATAACAGCTGTACAAGAGACCAACATAACCCCAACCTTGAGGGGCTATGATTGCCAGGAGAAAGGACGCACAGCTACCCTAATTAGTAAGAGAATTACCACCATAGAACAGGATGAAATCCCAGACACCAAGCTAGAGTGCGTAATAACTGAAATAATTCCCAAAAAGAAAGGGAAGAGCATCTTTGTCGTTAACGTTTATGGCCCGCCGAAACAAAGGGATGGAGACTTCTCCAAGCTTTTCCTCAGGGGTGTATCTTCCTCAGCGGTTTATTTTAAGGGGTGTTCCTCTGGGGTGTATTTTAAGCAGAACACTGTTTATTGTAAAGATGAATTCCATAAGGAAAATAATCCCAAAGTCCTTGATGTACTCAGTCTATGTTGACGACCTTCAAATAGCTTGTACATCACCCAATGTAGCAACATACGAGAGAATAAAACAGCAATAAACAAACTAGAGACATGGGCAGACAAAAATGATTCCAGTTCTCCACACAGAAAATAGTGGGCATGCTGTTCTCACTAAAACGAGGCCTACAATCCAACCCCAGCTTACGTCTAAACAAAATCGAACTGCCTATAAAAAATGAAGTAAAATTTCTGGGCATTATCTGACAAAACGCTGACGTTCCTACTACATATTAATGCTCTAGAAAAGAAAGCCTCCCAGTCTTTGAACATACTTAAAGTACTTTCCACGAAACACATGGGCTCTCATAGGATGTGCCTTTTACAAATTTATCGGTCTGTTGTTTGTTCTACCTTAAACTACGGATGTATAGTTTACGGGTCAGCGAGACCTTCATACCTGAAACGACTAGATCCAATACATAATTTAGGTTTGTGTCTTTCCTCTGGTGCTTACAGGACGTCGCTCATAAATAGTCTTTATGTAGAAATCAACGAACCTTCACTTATAGATAGAAGAACCATGCTCACATGCTCATACATTTTAAAAATCCATTCACTGCCCAAACACCTATGTTACCCAATAGTCACAAAGTGCCCATCTAGAACATTGTTTAACAATAAACCGCTCGCTATGAGGCCACTCCTCCGGCGTTTTGAAGACGTGCCAAAACCTTGGCGTACTAGATACATTACCTGACAATGCTCGGAGACGAGGTCCACTACCTCCGTGGTACAATTTTCCTGCAATCTGGGATCTCACTCTTACTCAGTTCCATAAAAAACAATCTCCGCAACAACATATACTACAAGAATTCCTTGCACTCAAAGAAAAATACAGTAGTTTTATGCAGTTTTATACAGATGGTTCAAAAGCGGACGTTTACGTAGGAAGCGCAATGGTCCGAGGGAAGTCGGAGGAAACAGTACGACTTCCACAGTGCTCATCCATCTTCACTGCAGAATGTTACGCAGTCTGTGTGGCCGTAAAAAAAAAGAAAACGAAAACCTCACCAACAGTATTATTTACACAGATTCCCTCAGTATACTTACAGCTCTGCACTCTAGAAATGCAGCCACTCCGATTCTTGGTGACATCATACACAAGATAGAAACAGCGACAGCTCGAGGGCAAAACATAAAACTCTGCTGGGTTCCCAGTCATGTTGGGATAAGAGGCAATGAGAGGGCAGATTTCTGCGCTGCTAAAGCTCGTGGCAAGGAAATTAAAAAGGAAATATACCTTTTGGGGATTGCATGAACTTAGTACAGCGTAAATTAAGAGAAAAATGGCAGTCCGCATGGAACAGCAAAGTGAATAATAAACTACACTTGGTAAAACTGGTTTTAGGTGAATTTAAATCATGTGTTCACCAGGAACGTTTTAAGCAAGTGAATTTATGCCGTCTCTGGATTGGCCACATGCACCTTACGCACAATTTCCTGCTAACAAAGCAAAACAAACCTGTTTGCGAATGCGGAGATGATCTTACTGTTAATCACATTTTGTTTTCATGTGTGAAACTTGAAACACTGAGAAAAAAGTATTTTACTCAATTTTATAATGAATGCATTCCTTTTCATCCAGCACTGCTCTTAGATGATAATGCCATTGTAAACATACCTTCCGTTTTTAGCTTTTTAAAAGAAGCAGGGTGTTAGATGCGGGCCCCTGGTTCGCCTGTGCCGTCTCTCGCCAAGGTCGGTGTCCCCGGGTTCCGGAACGGGAGACTGCTGTGGTGGGGGGGTGACGAAGAGATGAGAGGGGCTTCGAGGTGAAGAAGAGACTGAAAGGGTTTATTTACATTTTTACAAAGTTCGAAAGAGTGAATCGGGAGCTGGCGAACACACGCCAGATCGCTGCTTAAATAGGGTCCCCTGTCCCCAGGTCCTTAGTTGGGGAATCTAGTTCATTGAAAATGCGTCGAATCACTGTGATGTAGATCACGTGCCCAGTCTTCCGGGTCCGCCTTCCAGGACGCCCCCAGCCACACACTCTTGCCACTTCTAGCAGATTATGGTCCGCGCTGTCCAGGCTTCAGTGATGAATAGCCCGAAGGGGGGTCCCATGGCAGCGTCGAAGGTCAGTCACCTGCACTTCACAGCGGTAGCGTGGGAACGAAAGGTTGCCACCGCAGTTTGCAGAAGCTTTCACGTGGAGCATGGCACCTAAAGGTTGCCACTGCAGTTTGCAGAAGGTTCCACGTATAAGGAAAAGCACAGTCTAAGACGAAGTTGTTTTCGAAGCACGAGGATTCCGGCGACGTCGGCTTAGTGAAACCCGGCCGCATTTGCCACGGCTCATTTGCAGTCCCGCCGCTCGCCGGCTCCCCCGTCGTCCCCTCCGGGAGAAACATGTCCCGGGTGGGTCCGGCGTGGAGAACAAAAGACAGGTTCACCAAAGCCGTTCTCAGACAGCGGAGGGCCGTTTCACCCCGTAAACAGCAGGGGGGGGGGGGGGGGGGGGGGGGGGGAAGGACCCTTGTAGACGCCACCACCTGCACTCGTGGCGCTGCAACCACATCGACGGCCCTTTGAAGCCTCTGTAGATTGATGATTCCCAGTGGCTTGAATATTCTTGGCATGTTGGCACCTCCAAACGTAACAAGGGGTACTTGAAAAACTAAATTTTGAACCACTGGTTTGCTTTATTGCATGGTACACCTCAGCCACTCTCTCATTACTGAGAAGAATGCTGAGGCTTTCTATTTGATTAGTTGGGAGCCTCAGGATCCTTGCCCAGCCAAGGATAGCTGCTGAGGCTACCCTACCTTCTCTGTGGCTTTTACCATTAGCTATTTCCAGAATTCTTCTGTGTTTTTTACCAGGCAGTTCAATATTTTTAGGCTATGTACACCATCGACGATTTTTCATATTCCTAAACATTCTACAGAAAACCATTTCTATACCTTGGCTTGGCGCATGATGGCCTTAGCTGCCTATGTGCCGTAAAACCCAACACAAAACAAAAAAACACAAAACAGATTCCCAAACCCGGAAAAAAGCTCCAAATAGAAAACCTCAGGCTGATATCGCTTATGTCGTGCCTGGGAAAACTTATTGAGCGAATAGTCACCCGTCGACTACAGCAACACCTAGAAGAGAAGGGGCACTACCCTGCTCAGCGGCAAAAAATTTCCGACACACAATTCTCTCAGTGCATATCAAACCATGCATACATAACGCATTGCTGAGAGAAAAAAGCAAGGGTGATGTCAATGCTGCTGAGGCTTGACATACTGCTTCTACTGAAATGAAATATAAAACTATGTATTAGCTATGGAGCTGCCCAGTGGTACCTTAAATACGCACAGCAACGGCATGTTCAGCTGGATGCAGGTTTATTTGTCACTGTAAAGTAACTTATTGAAATAAATCTCCTATAAACCTACAACGTCCCACTGTTGTGCTGTTGCAAAAAGTACACAGTACCTTTGCAACTACAGGCTTATCTATTACCTTGTTCAACATAGCAAAACATCCTGATTGATGTCTGGCTGTCTATAACTAACGAGATTAATACTGTAACTCATTATTTACACATATCGCAATTCACTCCAAGGTCCCAGTGCTTTTCTTTTTGAATGTACCAGCCATTCACATTCATGGAATGATGCAGTCTTGTTTCTAATTTTTATTAAGAAAAGTGTGGAAGAAAATCGTTTCTCTCAGCTGTTAACTGCATTCATTTGAGTCTAGGCCGACAGATTTTCTAAGAATACGAGGAATGAAACTCTTGGCAAGCTTATTCATCAACGAGCACTGGGAGAAAGGAACGGTACCAGAGGAGTGGAAACACGCA
Source organism: Amblyomma americanum (assembly GCF_052857255.1). NCBI lineage: Eukaryota > Metazoa > Arthropoda > Arachnida > Ixodida > Ixodidae > Amblyomma > Amblyomma americanum. The sequence goes on along the minus strand of NC_135497.1, from coordinate 307,152,139 downwards.
ACGGTGGTGATGATTCCCAAACCTGGAAAGAAGCTCCAAATAGAAAACCTCAGGCTGATATCGCTAACGTCGTGCCTGGGAAAACGTTTTGAGCGAATAGTCACCCGTCGACTAAAGCAACACTTAGAAGAGAAGGGGCACTACCCGGACAGCATGTTCGGTTTCCGGGAAAGCTGTCCACGCAGGACGTCCTCCTTCAGATCAAAGAAAAAGCCCTAACGCAAGTCCCATACAATGGCGAAAATGTTATCATGGCCCTAGATGTCAAAAGTGCTTTTGATAATATAGGCCACGCCACCATCATGGAGGGACTCAACAACCGCCAACTGCGCGAAGAAGATCCACGATTACACCAGGGCCTTCCTAAGCAACAGGACAGCCACGGTAGGAATCGGGGAGCTCAGAGGAGAAAAGGTCAACACGCCAAACAAGGCATGCCGCAAGGCTTGATCATATCACCGGTACTCTTCAACGTAGTGATGATAGAACTAGCACGAAGACTCAAAAAGATCGAGGACATCGGCTTCGCAATTTATGCGGACAACATCACGATATGGGCCAACCAGGGAACGCTAGGACAAAAAAAAAGAAGTTTACAAGAAACGGTGACGTGTGTGGAAGAGTATGTGAAAGAAAGAGGACTGGCGTGCTCCACTGAAGAGTCAGAGATTCTCAGAATGCAAAGAGAAAAAAAAAACCCGGAGAAGGTAGAAATCCTGCTCGAAGGAAGCCACATTCCGGAGAGGGAACGTGTCAGATTCCTCGGATTGTGAACCCAAAAAAAAAACAGGAGATGCGGATTCGCAATCAACCGGCTTAAGCTGGCTGCGACGCAAGTGGCAAGAATGATAGCCAGTATCACAAAGAAGACGTGGCATAAAAGAAAGCTACACTCTGAAACACGTAAGAAGTTTGATCATAAGTAGGGTGACCGACTCCCTCCCATACTTCCAAACAACCCAAAGGGGAAAGGGACCAAATCAACGCCATTATTCGAAAGGCGTATAAAATGGCCCTTCATACAGCAAACGAGAAGTTACTAGCACTCGGCATTCACAATACATTCGAAGAGCTGGAAGAGGCACAGCTAGAGACGCAAAAGGAAAGGCTGGTGCAAACAAGAAGCGGCAGAAGAATCTTAGAAAAGTTGGGATACAACTTAGAAAAAATACTAGAAAAGGGAGCAGACATCCCCGACAACATCAGAGCCACTATCAGTCTGCTCGCTCCCCAAAAACATGGACCCAAACCTACACCCGGCTAGGAGAAAGGCGAGAGCAGAATACAAAGAGAAACTGGCGGTCAAAGAAAATACAATATATGTGGACGCTTCCAGATAGAGGAAGAGACGTGAGAATGGCAGTGGTAGCACTCAACTTGGAGGGTGCAGAATTTCCTAGCGCATCCATTAAAAACGGTACGGTTGATGAGGGAGAGGAATTCACAGTTGCTCTAGCGATTGCCGAAGGCAACCGGATCAGAAAATCTTTAAACCATCCTAACAGACTCGAAAGAGGAGTGCAGGAACTATATGAAAGGAAGGATAGGTAAATGTGCAGGTCAGGTCCTAGCACAAGTGGCTCCAAAAAAAGGACCAGGTGAGGCATGTTATTTTCTGGGTACCCGGACATGCGGAAGTATGGGGCAACCTCAGGGGATGATGAGACCGCTCGAGCTTACACGAACCAAGCCTCTTATCCATTCAGCCTGGAGGGGGCCTCAGAAAACATACTGCCCACCTTCTCAGAAATCACCAATTACTACAGGGGGTAAGGAAAGGATATCCGGAACCACACTTGCCTGACTCAGGAAGAGGCGGTCATATGGAGGAGGCTCCAAACAGAAACCCTACCTAATCTTTTCATAATAAATAAGATGTATCCAACGTAGTACAGGGACACGTGCCCCAAATGCGGAGGCAGACCCACGGTGTATCATACAATGTGGGAGTGCAAGGACAATTATAGTTTCCATAATCAGAAAGAACCGTGTCGAGAGCAGTGGGAGGAATCACTTTCCAGCCGCAATCCAGCCTTCCAACGAAGGCTGGTACAACATGTCGTGAAAGCTGCCAGATGCAGGGGCCCTGGAATAGGGGCTCCACCCGCTGAGGAGGGCGAAGACATTGCAAGATGAAGACGACCGCTGAACTCTGAAGTGTATAGAAACTAGAGCAATAAAATTTATCCTATCCTATCCTATCCTATGGAGGCAAAACGCTAAGGCGCCCGTGTGCTGTGTGATGTCAGTGCACGTTAAAGATCTCCAGGTGGTCGAAACTTGCCACCACAAGGCCTCCCCCTCAGGAGACAGAGTCGTCCCAGCAAAGTCTTCTGGCTAGGTGAAAGAGGGCAGGCAGATGTCTTGTTGGAAAAAAGTTGAAAGTGAAGTGAGAGGGCAGCTGATAAAGGAAGCACGGTGTTGTCGACGTGGGCAAGCTTTATGTGGTTGAGGAAGATGACTGTGTCGTAACTGATGACACACGGCGTTTTGTCGCCCCGCGCGATGACGAGATGGGGTCCAGTATAGGTGCCTGAAGCAGACGGCAAGCACAATCCACGCATAAGAAAACATAGGCGCTCTCTCAAATCACGATGGGCAAAGGTCAGCTTGTACTGGTGAACACGCGTTGGATGGGCGGAGATACGGGACAGGAGAGTGGTTAGACCTTTAATATAAAGTATGCCAGGACAGGACAGACAACGCTTTGGGCAGGCAGGCACACGAAATCAGCTGGTAGACGCAACGATGTGCCATGAAGAAACCTAAGTGTTTCACAGCGATGTATGCTACGAGCATCTCACGGCCGAGAGCACTGTACTGCTGCTCTGAAGATGAGAGCTTCTTTGAGAAAAAAACCAAGAGGACACCACTCACTATTAAGAAATTGCTTTGGGACGCTGCCAACAGCGGAACCTGAAACTGACCGTGATGCTGGTGGGTGCGTTGTGTGGCAGGTGAACTAGAAGGATGGTAAAGGTGAGACACTTCTTGACAGCAATGAAAGCAGCACTGCCAGCCTTGATCCAGATGTAAGCGGGTGCCTTTGGGTTGGCCAACTAAAGTAAACTTTTGAGTGGTTGCAGAACGGCAGCACATCCAGGAATGAAACATCTGTAGTACCTGATGAGGCCAAGGAAATGCTGGAGCTGACATAGTGAGCCTGGGTGGGGGAAGTCCGCGACTGCTTGACCTTGTCTGGAAGTGATTGGATACTATGGGCGTCGGCGAGATGTCCGAGGAATGCCAAGGATGCAACACCAAACACACATTTGTCAGTGTTAAGATTGAGTCCGCGGTCTGCAAAAGATTAAAAGACAAGGCGCAGATGACAGAGATGCTCAGCGGGAGAGGAACTAACGACGAGGACATCATCAATGTGTGTTAATACAAATGGAAAACCTCGAAGAATGACGTCAATGAAACACTGGAAGGTTTGCGCTGCATTTCGTGGGCCAAAAGGCATCCTCATGCGTATCTATAGGTGCCATACAATTCTTACGTAGTAAAAGGAGTTAGATCATCGAAGCATGCTGTGGTCATGACTGTACACATAACACTACTCAAGCTAAAGCACTAACTCCAGAACAAAAAGAATGGTACAGCGGTGTGAATAATACATTCATGGGAGCAAGAAAATTAGCAGAATCGAAAGATGTCACGCAGACATACTAAATTTTCAGCACACAGTAGTACTTGAAAACATATTTAAAGAAAGAATATATAGTGTCCACATTTACAATAGCAGAAATCCAGGCATTTATAAATTAAACATGCAAACCTTATACACAGCTGGGAACAAGATGTCCTTTTCGATTCTGTGGTATGTGCGCTTTGAAAAGGAGCAGATGCCGCTATTCTCCACAAGTCGCAGGGACTGCGTTGGGCTGCATCCTGTGAACAAAATGGCAGTGGCCAGAAGCATGTTGCCACGTCCAATCCGACTCTCTTTGTTGGCTGGACTTTGTGCTGTGCATATTTGGATATGTTGTTGTCACCACAACAAAAGAGCCTAAGACCTGGAAAAACACACAGGGCAAGATTAAACAATTAATGATAGCAGGAAGATATAAAAGAGCGTATTTAGCATATTACTGTGATCAACTGAGAAAAGATTACTGTAACCGCTGCAATGGATAAGTGAGACTCAGTTATACACCTTCAGTGAAGTGCTGGGTGATGGCACTTCCAGCAGAGATTGGTGAGTTGCAGCAAGCAGTCCTCATAAACAATGAACCCCTGAGGTGGTGATGGTTCAGAGGAAGACCTGCAGGCAGTTTAGTATTGTCATGTAAATAATGAAACAATATGCTCAATGTACAACTACCATAAAGCCTAAAGAACGACCACCATCAGGTGCTACTACAAAAATATTTACATGTTGATGTTACACACAGGTTCTACTGAAGCAAATTTGGCCATTAATGAAAATAGCTACATGCTGCTGAGCTTTTATATGTGTGCCTAGGCCTTGCTTATTAATACACCTACGCTGCTAAGGTGTCCAAACTTGGTAAGTGCTGTCATGAGGATTCTCTTCGAATGTTGCAGACAAACCATCCCAGTTTGGCGATAAACACCTCGGAGCTGTGTCCTATTGCAGCATAATATCGGCAACTGTGAAGTCTGTCTGAGATTCTGCAATTTGGAGGAGAATTAAGAGCAATGTGCAGTTGCCAACACTGTGAAAGTAATTGGCCAGAAAGGCAGAGTTTTACCAGAGATGAGCAGTGCATGTGTCTAGTATAAGAGATGCATTACATTGGTGTACCTCGACTGTTCAGTGCAAAGACACCAGCCTATTGTGTGCATACTTGTACACCACACCACAGAAGCATATGATTTGTCTTTCTTGAGGCATAGTACAATGGTTTCCAACCGATGGGCAAAACACTGAACTTTTATTGCTGAGGTTGCTCCCTGGTAGTGATCTACTGAATAACTAGCTGACTTACAGCTACTTTAAAAGAAACTTATGTCTGGCTTGCCAACAGTAAACCACCTTCACGCTTCTCTCAGAGAAGAGTGCTGCTCAACAAACAATTCACATAATTGTTAAAGGATTCCAAAGAAGACCTCATGCTAGTGTGCTTGCTGGTTTGGTTTATGGAGTTTAACGTCCCAAAACGACTCAGGCTATAAGGAACGCTGTAGTGGAGGACTCCAGAAAATTTCGACCATCTGGGGTTGTTTAATGTGCACCAACATCGCACAGTACATGGGACTCTAGCATTTCGCCTACATCGAAATGCGACCGCTAAGGGCCATATCGAACCTGTGCATTTCAGGTCAGCAGCTTGGCTAATGACTGTATCATTAGTACTCTTTCCAAGAGCACAAAGAATGTTACGTTTAAAAATCACATGTAATGGCACAATAATGTATAATTAGTGCTGCTGTTACAGAGATTCACAGTACCAACTACTCTCAAAATCGCAATGCATGCATTACAATATGTTTCTTTCTTATTTTTGAAAAAAGGAGACAAGTACTCCTTTGCACATATACCAGCTTCCTGTGTTGCATGCCCTGTTTGCACACCAACACTTTTCGTTTTAAGCATGAATGACATGTGCGTAGATTTCCATGCCAATGGGGATGTGCCTGAATATGCGCATTAGACTTGGCAGGTGCAGGTTTTTCTGGCACTGTGAGAAGCGGTGCTGCTTGGCCATGGGTAAGTGCTAAAATCGAAATAAAATGAACAAAATTGTGCATGGAAACTAATGATAAGGCTTCAGAGTATACAAACAGGCATTTATATAGATAGGCCATGACAAACTTATGCTAGACAGTCATACAGGCTGTTGTCAAGTGCTTGCCCCAAAACCCATGTATCACAAGATTTGATATGCACAAGGAAACAGTGGATGAATCAATGGTTTCCGATGACATTCACTGAAACAGGATGGTAGTGGATGCCACTATGCTTTGTATTTTTTTTTTATTCAATGCCAATCAATCTGTGGAACTTTTATTTCAAGTAGAAATCTCGCTATTGTTTAAGCTATCCCAAATCTGAATCCTGATCTTGTATCACTAGGTCATTGCACTGCTTTTAAGCCAACAATCTTGCAACTGTCTCTGGATAATGTCAATGATGGGCATTTCACATTACTTTCATTACTTCTGAAGCCTGTACATGTATCAATTCTGGATGACCACTGCCACATCCTAGGAATATCGACCATTTGTTTTCTTAAATTACCCTCAATTTCCTTAGTTATCTTTCTGTAGCCACAATTGCTGTTTGAAAAAGTAGGGCTCAGCATCCTGAATTATCATGGAATGATTCTTTCCAAACTTTCCTTTTCTATTTCCTACACAAGCCCACAGCCTTCCTTTCTGCCTCTGTTTAAAGTTCTTTATTTCTGTTTCAGTTGACCCCAAACTAGTTTTGTATTCCTTTCCTTCCATTTTGAGTCAAGGCTGTTTTTATTGATACCTGAACGCCTTAAGTGACATAATGTTTTTACCTGATTTCTAACACCATTCCTCACACCAAATTTTAATCTGCATTTCTCATCTTGTACAGCATCATTTTAAGCTTCACAGTGAGCACCTAATGCTGGTATTCCAACAACACTGTGGTTAATTTCTGGAAACTTGTACAAAACTGCTTAAATGCCTGTCTTGCTGAGTTAGAAGTCAACAAGGAAGGAAACTGCAGGCACGACAATTGGTGTGCTTCAAATACGATGAGCACAAACCTCCTAGCGCTATACTGGAGTGCATCGCACAGACATAATGTTCAACTCTGCTCTTTGGTAGCGAACATTTAGTCTATGAAGTACACAAAATGAAAGTAGCGCTACACGACTTACAGGCTTCCTAGTACACCAAGCCACTCCCAGCAGTGCTCCAAGGCATCCCTGTGCTGTGCTGTACGAGAGTGAGAAGGCAGAGGCTGCCCGGGTTTCTGGCTCATTTCTTTCGCCCTTAGGCACTGCACTTTCAAAACTAAGCTCTGGCACCAATCTTTCTATCGAAATTCCTCTCAGTCGTTCATACCTATTGCACCCACTTAGAAGTGCTGGAGACTAACCATACAGTAGCTCAGTAACAATGATTACAATGCCAGGGGCAATTTCTGCTGCATGATTGCATTGCAGTGCTAAGCTCCTTATTATCACCTGCTACCTGTATTACCAAAATACGCTTGGGAGAGAGTGGGAAAGCGGAAAAATTTTGATTTTTGGGCTCGAGGGCGGTCTATTTTATTTAGCCATAGCACTTACGGCGGCGTTCCGCGCACAGCACAATAGCAGAAGCCGGTGGTTGGGCAAAGTAGAAACTGGGAGGCCATCTTCATACGAGGCTCTAGTAAAGTCGCGGTGTTCACACCAGGTTTTGGTACCATTTATTTCGCACCCTTTTTGTACGTTTTCAGGGCTACTGTGATCTTTAGATAAGCAGCCAACCAAAACATCAATCTACGGCACCATGACAAAACCCAAGTAAACCAGATCATCGAAAAATGCCAACCTGTGCTCGAAGACGAGAAGTCTGGAGTCTCGTCTATGCCCTCATACTCACAGGAGTCGGGAAGCCCGCTAACACCATCGACGATGCACTGCGCAAAAATGTTGCACAAGCTGACGCTGCAGCATGAACATGCACGCCAACAGACATCACTGAGAAAGCATGCGATACACACCTGATGCTTTGGCACTGTTGGTCCGCTCTGTCAGCTCTCCGCAGCGAGAAGACGCTGCGCTGCTGCGAAGTAGTACAACATTGGCATGGCGCCAGGGCTCAGGAAACGTTTTGCTCGAATGCCGAAGCCAGCGAGGTATGCCGGGTTGCACTCGTAGCTGCTGTTGTCGAAGTGTAGCGAGCATATGACACTTGCTCGGAGTCCAGTAGTGGCGCCCAGCTGCACGCACAAAATCTATCCAGGCTTGTTTCTGCGCGGCATCCCGAGGGAATTTATGCAACGCCGCTTCGGCGCCGGACTTGCTGAGGCAAAAGTCAACAACGCACGAAACCGGAGGCATGGCGATTGGTGTAGAAGCTGACTGTGCGTGTAAACCAGTGCCTCCTAGGAGGCACTGGCCTGGGCGAATGCTCTCCTCAGGCCGTCGGGCGCCGGCTGCGCCACCGCACGCGGCTGCCGCATGGCGGCGCTGTGTGGGTAGAATACAGCGGAGGTTTAGGCAAGGATGTCCTCTGTCTTCTTTGTTGTTCATGTTGCACCTGCAAGGATTGGAGACCAAGCAAGCTAGAGAGGAGCGGATTAGGCTTCAACCTTTCTTTTTTCAAGCAAGGAGAATGGATTAAACAGTCATTACCGGGACTAATATACGCCGATGATATAGTGCTAATGGCTGACAACAAGGAAGATTTACAGAAATTGATAGACATATGTGGTACAGAGGGAGATAGATTAGGTTTCAAGTTTAGTAAGGAAAAATCTGCAGTCATGATATTTAATGATGAGGTCGGCAAGCATAGAATGTAGGCGTTCACGCTAGAAGTAGTGGATGAGTACAAGTATCTTGGGGTGTGGATAAGTAACGGTGTTGAGTATCTGACACAGTATGAAAAATATGTAATGAATAAAGCTAGTAGAAATGCAGCTGTCATGAAAAATAGGGCACTGTGAAATTACAATAGGTATGAAGTGGTAAGAGGAATCTGGAAAGGGGTGATGGTTCCTAGCCTGACTTTCGGTAATGCGGTCCTGTGCATGCGACCAGATGTTCAAGCAAGGTTAGAGATTAAACAACGTGGCATAGGGAGGCTAGCTTTGTGAGCACATGGCAATACACCAAATCAGGGGGTACAAGGTGATATGGGATGGGCGTCGTTCGAGAGCAGAGAAGCTAGCACTAAGATAGCATCTGAGGAGCGATTGAGAAAAATAAGGGAAAAGCAGTGGGCTAGGAAAGTTTTCAGATACCTGTATATAAGGAATGTTGATATTGAAATGGAGAAAGCGAACTAGAAAATTGACAAGCAAATATTTGGACAGCGGTAGGGGGGCAAATCAGCAATTATCGGTTAAGAAAAAGGTTGAAGAAACAGAGAGAGCTCTGTGGAAAGCAGGGATGCTGACGAAATCAGCACTGGGAACATACAAGATTTTTAAGCAGGAAATTGCCAAAGAAAATATCTATGTTAATTGTAGGGGAAGCTCTTTGTTGTTTGAGGCCAGGACGGGAGTTAGACATATAGAGTCAGGTACCACGAGTCATGGCTAGGTGGCTTGAGCCACCGCCCGATTTAAAGGGTTCAGCCTTATCCATCCATTCATCCAGCCGTCTGGCGCGTCGGGTGCCTCTGCTCTCTTCGAGAATACGAGAAGCTGGGCTGGCGCTGATCGGCCGCGCGCAGTACGATTCTTGCTTTCGCGTTTGCATCCGTGTTTAATTGCATTCATGCTTTCCTAAGGCTTTTTCAAGTTCGTATTCCGCATGCAATCTGTCCCTATGTATTTAGAAGCGCTAAAAAGAAAAAGATGTGGGCGTACCCGTGAATTTCTCACAGACGAGACATATCAGACGATTCTGATCAATACCTATTCCACAGTGTCGTGTGTCAAATATCTGCTGATAGAAGAGAAGTTGTTTTTTGTCCCCACCGGAAAATTCAACAGCGATCCAATTGAATATTCCTGTTTGGCAGTTTGCGAATGTCATCCGGGTGTAACAACATGTTGGATGTTCGGGCTGTACTGTCAGGTCTCGGAAAGCTACTGAAGACCATGATCGCTGCGTCTAATTCAGCATCCAATATTGCCCACAAAGAATGTGCTTCGATGTCAAGGCTCATACTCGCTGATCTCCTCTCTTCTGCGCAACCAACTTCTACTTCAGCTCCAAAGCCACCTGACGTCGACTTTGCAAGCAGCGCCAAGGCTGTTGAGAGAAAGATTGGTGCTTCAGAGGCTTACTACCACAATTTTGCCACAGCACCTGCCAACGCTTCAGAACTCGGCTACCGCTTATGTGGGCGGTTACATTGCACGAGTTGTTGGCGAGCATATGGATTGCGAGAACTGACTTACTTTGTGTACGAAGCCTGTTAGGAACCAGCCACTCTTTCAGTTCACCCGCAGCCAAGTCCGAGATGGGCTGCTCTACCCATCAGATCAACTTCTCTTCGTTCTCGACACAATAAAAGCTTTTGCTGACCGCACCCTGCAGGAAGATGAGACCTTACAAAAGCCTCTCACTACATTAGTAGAGCACACTGCCCCAGCTCTTTGTGCTTCAAAGTTGCTAAGTGCAAGGGCGATGGCAGCAACGAGCACAGGCTTAAGCTCATGAATCGGTTCTTTTCCTGAGGCCACTCCTCTGCAACTACGCATTCAATGTTACTGACAAGGACGTAGTTAAACATTTTTCAAAAAAAGCCCCTTTTGTGAAAGTACGCGAAACTGCGAGAGTGGCATACGCTTTACTGCCATGTGGGAGTGGGACTCCACAATAAATGCTTCTTTTTTTCGAGTTGGAGTACTCTAAGTTTTGAGTTACAATGCACTGATATTGAATACATGAACCCCTACATCTTTTTTTTTTTTTCGAAAAGTGTGCCATGAGGCATAAGTTGAAAAAAGGGGAAGGAATGCGGGAGATAGAAAGTTAAAAGAAGGATTCAAGACCCGTTGCGCTGAGGTAGTCCGTGCAGTGCTATCTTCAGGCAGATGGTGCAGCGCCTCACGTTACCTAACTGATGGCACTGACAGCAGGGTGCATTTTTCGTGCGTACCGCTCAAGTTGAGCGTCAACACTGCTACTCGAGAAACAGTGCTGCAGGAAAGTGCACAGTTGATCAAATGATGAAACCACATTGCACAGCTCCACATTTTCTGGCGCCAACTGTGGCTTCGGTGGCGACAATGGTAACTCTCAAAAACTTTACGAAAGAAACGTGGGATCAGGTATCGCTTTGGAAGCAGTCTAACGGCTCTACGTGCTACTTAGCGCATGTTCTTCCGGCCTGCGTCGTCTGTTACATGAGTAAACAGCATGCAACAGAGCTTTTTCAGTGCCCAAGCTTTCAGTATCAGCTGCTGCCAAACACTGCTTTCAAATAACGACCCTCAGACAAGTGAACTTAAAGGTGACAGAACAATTTTTCACGATTCGGATTCAAGCAGGCGCTCGCTGCCATATCAGCGCAGCAGACGACGTGCGAGTTCATTGCACAGCAATAGCCGCAAACGACACGACTGAAATGGGCCGGTTACCCTTAGCGACAAGAGCTTCCAAGCTTCGTTTTAAAAAAGTTTTGATTGTACTTGAAACAACATGAACACAGTTGAAAAGTCAACGACAGAACATCTGCATTTCTATGAGTGACGGTGATGTGACGGGCATTTTACTGCGGTGGCGGCGTGTGGCAGCGAAAGGCCGTACTAGCCCCGACGACCGGCTTCCATTGTTCGCCTCTCCTTTGTCCAGGCACAGAAAGTATAGAGGAGGCACTGCGTAAACTAAAATGCAAGCGTGACTGCGTGACTGGCAGGCTCGCAGGCATTGGCTGTACACACGCATCTCGCCGAACGACCCAGAAGTCGGAGTACCCAGCACGCCTTGCGGCTCGTTCAGATTGGACACGAAACAAATGGCACGTGCATCAGCAGCCCATCGACAGCTCTCGTACCACAAGAAGATGCATGCATTTCTTATATAGTGACGCTGAATAATTCCTCCCAGTTGTGTGGTTGTACGGTTTTCTTATTTTTACTCGCCATGTGTCCTTTATATGCTGCCTGACATCCATTCAGTTGCTAGTCAGCACAAGTGTGTCCCTCGTTCCCGTTGTCCCGTCTTAAAGAGGTCCTGCACTGCGATGCTTTCCTCAGTGTCTATTAATCTGATTAAATCGATTCCTCATGCGTTGCAGAGACCAGCTAATGCAAAAAGAAGTATTGAAATCGGAGCATGCAAACGAAAGTTATTCCACTTAAACTTAATATAAAAAATAGACGAAAATGCCTTTCATCTGCCCTTTCACTCACCCTGCTCAAATTGCGTGCTACCAGTCAAAACCGCACGTAGCACACATGCAGCCAAAACGTGCCTGCAATCGTTGCTGCTTTGCTAGGGTAGTGCAACCCACAGCTGGGCATTGTGCCAGTATATGGTCCCCCTTTGTGTACACATTTTAGACAGAGCCCGGGGAGGGCCATGTGCCCCAAACCTCCTCTCCTGTCTCCTGTTGGCTTCTCTACACATTTTTGGGCATGGTGTGTCCACCGAATTTTCTTTTTTTTTTGTGCTGCCTTGTTTTCTTTTTAACAACAGTGCTGACTAACTTTCAGTCAATCAATCAGTCAATCAAATCTTTTTAGAGAAATGGAAAGTGTCGCCCCTAGTGTAATTGTTATTAGTTTTCATTCGCTTTCACTGCTTCTTTTCAGTTTTTGTGGAATGTGTAAGCTAACAGCGCTCAGAAACATCATATTTTGGATCTATTTTGGGAGTATAAAGGAATTAGGTTCAAAGCCCAACCAATCAGATAGGCAATGCCCTGTCTGGATACCACCTCATTTCCACGGCTGAAAATAGCCGCTGTGTTGCGACACTATCGGCTCGAAATGAGCATTTCTGGGGAAGATTAAAATGTTAAATTTTATGATTTCAGAGATCTCTTTGGGTGCTGAATCATCACAGTGTCTCTTACTTTGCATACAAAAAACAAAGGCATCATGCTTGATTTACATTGCAGGGCACCTTTAAGTGTTGTTGCATCCTTTCCATCGATCTTCTGCCATTACATGCATTTTGTTCTTCTGTATTAAAGGAGTCAGCTTCACGAGAGCCCCTTGCACCAGTCTCAGGTTCTTGAAGAGACTGCAGAGCAAGTCGTTGAGCTCTTCGGCACTGAGCTCCCTGTACTCGTCAGCGAAGCTCTCATCGAAGCAGAACGTAAGGACAGTTTCATAGCTTCTGTGCATTTCAGTTTTGCACTTCATTTCTAGCAACGTGTTGCTTGCATTCTTTGTGAAATACTCTTTTTGCACCTAATGCCACTTGTTATGTTGCAGCTGGCACAGATATTACCGCACGCATTTCAAGCTGTGGATGGGCATGGCTGGTTTGTAGCCGAAAGTTCTGCGTGTGGCAATACAAGCAGGGATTGCATAACAGAAATGTAAGTGTCCTGCATCACGTGCTATATGCAACTAACAGTATAGTGAACCTTTTTATGCAAAGGATTGGGGGCTTTGAATCAGCGAACATTGTGATAAGATTACTTTGCCTCTGTGGCGCCCGGGGTCATCACGGGTGTATGGAAATAAATACTGCGCGCATGACCCAGCTTGGTCAGTGCGGAACCCGCTGATTTGCGTGCATTTTTTTTCCAGCCCGATGGCCGGCATGGCCTGGGACTACGCAGTTATTGCAAGCAACTCGATCATTTACCCAGTCATTCAGCGGGTTTGGCGAAATGTGTGGTCTTTCAGTCATCTTTCAAAAATCATGATTACTAACTTACGAAAGGATGTAGAATGACATATGGCACAAGTGCTAGCATTTGCCTTGTGTACGTCTGTGAGAATGTGGGCACTTCAGTGAATAAAATTTGGATTTTGTTTTTTTCGGCAGGTATCGAATTATCCAAAATAGAGAGAACAGGCAAGCACTGCCAGTCAGAAGGCACCAAAATAAGTTCTCTGTTCAAGTTGTGGGGCCTGCAATGAGATATGCAGCTTAACCTTGGGACGCCCTGAGTATGCTAGCTGCTGCACCCATGGGCAGCTAAAGGAAGCTGTTCAAAAGACACGCACCTGGCCGTGGCTGGAATGGAAACTACGCAGCGCCCACCAGGCTTTGCATTGCATATTGGTTTTAAAGTTTGTTATCAATAGGTGCAATTATTTTTTACACAGTGAAATGTACTGGCGAAGTTCCCAAGCCAAGAACCACTGGCAAAACCTCTTCGCTTGTTAACAAAAGAAAAACCTTGACTCCTAAGAACACTCTCGACAGAGGTCTGTCTGGTTAGGAATGTGAATTTAAGGAACAAATGAACAGCATCCAAGTTCTTCTAAGAAAACGCGCCATTTCAAAATCTACTCTGTTCATCAAGGCCTGACTGCAGGAGAGTTGCAGCTTGGGTTTAAAAAGCCCATGTGTAGTCAATTGGCGGGTCACTGATCCTAAACCATGGGTGTCCCTTTAAAGGGTAGTGTATCAAATGCAGCAAGCAATGAAAAAGTGGGTTTATATATGGCTGGTACAGGCGTGAGTAAAAAAGATTAGCACAGTGACATCACTGGAGCGGCGAAAATCACACCATGCAGCTGGTGCGGCACTGTGCTTTGCGAACACACCTGGCACTTTTGTTATCAGCATGTTTGTAGCTGCAGTCCAAATCATCTTATCTGCCACCCTAGTGGCACGTCACTAGTGCTGATCTTTTTCATTCACGACTGTACGGGGTCTCTCCCAAAACTTCCCGGATCATTTTTTTATAAATCATTTATTCAGTATCAGTTTACAATCTCTTCAGAACTTTTCAAAGTATTCTCTCCGTGCTTCGATGCACTGTTTCCAATGCTTCACTCAATCATTGAAGGCACCTTGGAAGCCGTCAACGGGAAGCTCCTTCAGTGAGGTCGTCGCAGCTGCTTTTTCTGGCTCCAACGTCCCATGCCAAGTTTCTTTTAGGGTTCTTTTGGTCCTTGGGAACAAGAAGTTTGGTGGTGCCAGGTTGGGGCTGTACAACGGCTGGGGCAGCGTTGCCACACCTATTTTGGTCAGCAACTTGGAGACAGTGAGCGTGTTGTGGCTTGACACGTTGTCATCGTGCAAGACCCAATTGCTGGGAATTTTTTTCGGACGTATCGAACCCTGTTGCGCAACCATTTGAGCACTTTAGAGTAAAACTCCTTGTTGAGTGTCTGTCCCTGTGGCACACGGTGAACCACACCTTTTCTGTCAAAAAACACAATCAGCATTGCCTTAATTCGCGATTTGTTCATCCTTGCTTTTTTCGGGCAAGGAGACTTCATGGTGTGCCACTCGCTGCTCTGACGCTTTGATTCGAGATCATACTCATAAATTCACATCTTGTCCCCTGTGATCACTCTGTCCAAAAATTCTGTGTCCGTTTCCTAGCGTTCATGTAATTCCTGGCACTTCAACAAACGCTTTTCCTTCATCTCACTTGTCAGGACTTCTGGCACCATTTCTGCGCAGACTTTCCTCATTTGAAGATCCTTTGTTAAAATGCGATGAACGATTTTTTTGGGTATTCCACACTCCTCTGCAATCATCGGAATACTTATGAAGCTGTCGCTTAAATACATTTATTGGCTAATGTCTGGTTGCAGAGAGGTGATTGGGTTGGGTGTCCTATTGGCTCGTTCCCCCACAATACTAGGTGGAGCGAAACACAAAAGGTGCCTGTGTGTTTTGCGGTGTCAGTGCACATTAAAGATTCCCAGCTGGTCGGAATTATTGCGGAGCCTCCACTAAGGCAATTGCCAGTCCTTGTACAAAACTTGACGCACTTTTTGCATCGAGCCGCCCATTTGTGATGTCGATGGGCGTCCTGAGCGGTCGTCGTCATTGATGGACTCCCGACATTCTCAGAACGTCGTCTGCCGCATGAGAGTTCGGCTTTGTTTCATTGCGCCGTCACCGTAGGCTTTCCGAAGCATCTCGAGTGTCTCCGCCTCATTTTTACCTAGTTTCACTCAAAACTCGATTGCATAATGCTGCTCCAAAAACTGGTTCATTTTTTTCTCGGTGAAGGTGCAGTAGATACCTCTGTGCGGAGCATGACCTGCTCAACAACTGCCTGCAGGCAACTGAGACCAGTCTCGTTTCAAAGCTTAGATCCCCCACTAACTTCTCCATCTGAAGCGCTGCCCCGCCAGGCGGCGTAGCCGCCTACAAAATATCATTCCGGGAAGTTTTGGGACAGACCTTGTACATGGAGATAAACATATTTGTTGTTTCATTTTCAGGCTGATCTTTTTCATCACGAAAAATTTGAAGTAAATTCAGATTTAATCTACCTAAGGTTTAGAATTTGTCCTGAAATTCAAATTTGGATTTAATTGAACCGGCCTTGCTTGCAAGGTAATCTTGAGAGATAAGAAGAGAGCAAGAGGGATTAGAGAACAGATTCGAGTTAATTATGTTATAGCAGAAATCAAGACGAGGAAATGAGCGGGGGCATAACGTGTGATGCTGCAAACAGATAGGCTCATTAAGGTAACGTATTCTAAGGAAGTGAACACACAGCCAAGAGCAGTGGAAAGTTGGGTGGAGGAAAGTGATTAGGGATTTTGCAGGAATGTGGTGTGGCAGCAGGTTGTGTGGAACAAGGGCAATCGGAGAGCATTACCAGGGCCTTTGTCCTGCAGCGGACATAATCCAGCTGATGACTATGACCTTGGATGTCTTACTGTGTCCACCTCGTGTGGAATTTTACATCACTGCTTCTGCGACTCTATCTGACAGTGTCACATGCTGATGCTGCCGCCGAGTGACCTGGCCCACCGGGCCGACCTGGTCTATGTGCTGCTGAGGGGTGAGCTTGCCCCGGTGGAACAGGCTGTGGCGCCAGCTGGCATTTTGCACTACTGGCCCAACATCGCCCATGAAGATTCCTCCATCGATGCTCTAGCCGACCTCCACGGAGAAGAGTGCTGCTCCCTTACCAACACGGAGGTGAGCGAGTTCAGCGAGTATTTATTTATTTATTTTTTAAACGTCTTTATTTCTGCATAAAATAGGATTAGTTACAGGGATATAAAGCAATGAAAAGGCAGTGTTAGCAATTCTTTGATAAGCCAAACTGTTATGATGCTGCCACTAAATGGTGTTTAAAGTTAGGCCTAGGCCTTTTTTGCTACACATCGCCGCACCAGACAGGTGTGTCGCATGCACAATTATTGAGTTTCAGGTGTCTTGAGCCATTAGTAAACATTGCAGCTTTACTTATAGCTACTTGTTCACATTGCTGAAAGACAATGTTAAAGTTGAATGACATTTAATGAACAGTGCTTCCAGCTTTTGATGACCAACTACTACAGTCAACTACTCTAGGTGTCGTCAGTGATGTCAACTTAACAAATTGCATTGCCTTTGACGGACAATTGACGTTGAGTGCAGTTTTTGTGTGTTCTTTTTGTTGAACCTTGTGCAATCTGTTATTGTCTGTTTGGACTAGTGTCGGAAAAGAAATAAATAGTTGTTCATTTGTTGCCTGTTATTCTAGAAATTGTTTGTGGCTGAGGCTGACTCATGTTGCCAAGTTCTTGGGAATGGCCAGTTGGCCACATTGCTCAGTTCAATGTTGCAGTATCCCTGAGAAACTAGTAATTTTGTAATTACTGTAATTTTGCTGCTGTTGCAGCCTCTCGGCTGCATCGTGGCCACCACTACAAGCTCCCTGATGCTGGTGACACCATCCACCATTGAAGGACAAGTAAGTTGGCAAAAGTTGCATCTTGCTGTATCTGAGTCCCTAAACTTACCAGGCTATAACAAGCTAGCTGTCAAAATTTGATTTTGTTATGAAAACCCCATCTATGGCAAAGTATTTTGTTAGCAGGGCAGTTTTGTGCACCCATTGCAGACTTCTTTTTCATTTTGTGTTGGTGTTCTGCATAACCAGCATTCTTTTCATGTTCATCACATTTAAAAAAGCATTGCCTACTGCAGAATTTTAGTTGCTTGTGTTTTTTCTCTGTAATGATACATAAGATAGTATAGATTGATCACCGCACGAATATTCACATACAACTGCTAAGTGCAGTAGGCGCTCATTAATGCAAACTTCAAGGTCCTTATCAGAAGTTTGACGTATCATAAGTGCACCTTAATATGCTTCAAAACTAAATGCGATTTTCTTTATGGATATCTATACATACAAATAGTATTTTCGACCAGTTTTTTTATGCAAATTGAGAAGTTTTTTTAGCACCACGTGAAATATGGGTGGAAGGCAGTGATATGTGTACTCAAGTGTGGGTGAAAAAAATAAAATAAAATAATGCGCTAGTACCTCAAGAAGTAAAATCACCTTACCACAAGGGACTTTTGGAAAAATGGTACAATTGTTTAAAGGTTGAATAATAGTTGATGTCTGCAAAAAAAAGCTTTCATAAACAGTTTTTCACCACAGGAAATTTAATTGATGAAAAAATAGGCAACAGTCATCGGCTTTTAAGAAAAAACTGTGCAGAAATGACAATTTGTCGCAATTCTTTCTTTGTGTACTGCATGCCCACACCCACTATTGGGAATACCAAAGCAGAACTGCTCCATATTAATAAGGCCTTCAACGACCTCTTTCACAACGGCGATGCATTGGCAGTGGAGCCTGCTCACAAGCGGCGGCATAAAGTTCTAGCCATAATATTACGGAGTACAGCTCAGTAATCAAACTGTTGGGACACCTTACCTAATGGAAATTAGGACTTACTGTATACATATGCTACCATATGCCACTGGTGCACTCGGGCATGAACCAAAGAAACCATCATGTCTTCTGTACGGAACGCAGAAAATTTCTGCTGCCAAAGTGTGCTCCGTAATATTTTGGCTTCACATGTACATGTAAGGAGGCTTCACCAAACAAAGACCGGCATGGGTGGAAGCAAGGGAATCGACTTTTGTGCCCGAATTGAGATGCCTTCTAAAAAGATTTTAAAAAATGGCACAGCGACGTGCTGGTTAGCATCTAAACCTTTGCCCAGCTGGGCTTGGCTCGCTGAAGTGTGGCTGACTTATGCAATCATCACGGGCTGATAGCAAAGCTCAGAAAACGAAACTATGCAGCGACAGGGCGACTCTGATTGGCACGGCCCTCCTTTGGACTCCGTATGAGTAAACAAGTTGGAAGGGCCGAATTTTGAGCTCACTCGGCACTAAAAATATGATGTGTCCGACCTTGGTCGCCGCTGTTTCACGTGCCGGGAGCGTAGTAGCAAGACAAAGTTTGAATTAACCAAATTTAAGAGAAATAACGGTATGAACTGACTGGCTCTAAAATGCATTGAAAATACAGCCTGCCAGCCAGAATTTTGAAATTTGTGTGATTTCACTGAAAGTACGAATTAATTATCACGAGTCTGCGGCAATTTTTAACTGGACTTTTCTCTCATGCTCTTTCGATTTCATCAGCTGAACAAAAGTTATCACTTTAATTTTTGTGAGGCGTGAAAAAAAACCTGCTGCTTCTTTGTTGTCATTCCAGCTCTTGAAGCAGGCTGGCTTAAGTGGTTTAGTGAACTAAAACTAAACTACAGATCAATGCTTATATTGCAGTTTTTTCGTACCTCACGTGGCCTAAAGCTACTTTTGACGTCACAGCCATTGTTGGGTTGATCAGGCAAAAACTGAAATAGTATAAAAGAATAAATTCAAGTCGCTGTGGTGGCTCAGTGGTTATGGTGCTCGGCGGCTGACCTGAAAGACGCAGGTTCAGTCCCGGCTGCGGCAGTCTCATTTCAATGAAGGTGAAATGCCAGAGACCCATGTGCTGTGCGATGTCAGTGCACTTTAAAGAACCCCAGGGAGTCGAATTTATCTGGAGCCCTCCACTACGGCGCCCCTCATATGCTGTGTCACTTTGGGACGATAAACTCCATAAAACCCAACCAGAAGAAATTCACTCATAAATTATTTAGCAGCTAAAGGGGAATATCAGGGGTGATGTAGCACATCATTTCAAAGAAGAGAACTCACAAGCGAAAATTTTGTGTCTATAATTACTTATTTAAGGTGAAAGTCGATGGGGATATGATGGTCATGCTTGTCAGCAATAAAAGGCCACAGCCCTGTAACACATCCTCACAAGTGAGTTTGTGACATCTACATGTTTGCTTTGATCAAGTCTCGTATCAGTGGACATTCTTTCTATCGCAGATTGAGTGTCATAGGCTTATTTGCATTGTGACAGTAAAAACGCCTTTGTTTTTACAAAGGGAGGCTTCATTTTAAATGGGGCTGTTATAAGTGGGCTTGACTGTAGTTAAGCAGTGTGTTTACTATGAAAGAAAGCTTAAAATAGTAGGCCTTTTGTTGTAACATCTTGTGTCGCAGCTGTCAGCCATGTTCCCTCAAGCTCAAGAGCAGAAGAGTTGCTGACAGAAAATTCACTTTCAGTTTTTTCCGACATGCTTGGTTATTCGGACTTTCTCGCGGCCCTGCCACATGGCGCATAGAGCCAGTGTATAATAGTGACTAAATTTTCGGACACATTGCAAATGATTGCTCGATTTTTTGGACTTGTGGCAGCACTGCCACTAAGCTGCCGTTGTACAGAAGAACCTCAATTCGAATGTCAAGAGATATCGAGGAGTGATTAGAATATGATGGACTTTAAGCTATAAGAAGAGCCTCTTTAAATGATACATTTGAGCCCACTTATAGTGGCCGCAGTAATAACGAATGCTTTCTCATTACAAATGAGACTGGTGCTACCGCCAAAATGCTTATTAGGGCAATTATCTCAGATACAATGAACAAGAGATGCCACACAACTCGGTTACAGCGAATGACCACGCCCGATAAATTCGACCCCGGAGTTGAAAACCTTCTTTCTTCCCAAGTGAAAATTCTAACTGGTCCAACTGGTTTATGGACAAAAATTTCCAGTTGATTCCAATTGTCATTGAGCTGGTTCTCAACTGGTGCAGTTGGAACTGGGAAGGTCCCGTAAACCAGTTGGACCAGTTACGATTTTCACTAGGGCTGCAGGAGTGGAGAGCAACGAGCACCTCCAAGCTTCCTTGACACCTCCTTCCCCCCTTTCTATGGAAAGAATGCCACCATCCAAAGGCAAACAAATAAATACGGGATGTGCAGAATGCTGGCACAACAGTTTGCCAGATGCGGCCGCCAAAAAAGTATGGCTTGAAAGGCCATGCCTAGTGCTGGAAAAAAGTGCAGCAAGTTTCGCGTTACCATCATGTGCATGAGAATGAATGGCAGTGACCAGTGGCCATGCATCATCAGGAAGGCTTGCAAAGATTCAGTGCTTTGGAAGCTACATTCTGGTGCGCTACAGGCACCACGCAAAGGCCTGGACGATGCGTGACGTTTTTTTTTTTCTACGAGTGTTCCACTAGACATAAATTTAGAGTGGGTATGGGGATGAGAGGCGATTTGTTCACCGGGAGGCTGAAAAAAAATATAAGCTCTTGTTCTTGCTCGTTGACCGTTCGGTGCACCACTCCTCTGACTGCGGCAACCACGCTTTACTGCCACCGAACGCGACATGCCAGACCTGCCAACTTGGCACTGGCATAATTCGCGTTCTATAGGTGTCTGATCAGCACTGTGTTACCAGAGCATACCGATAGCAATTGAGTGACCAGATGCCAGCATCCCAGTTTGGGTAACTCTTTTTCTTCCCGCCATGGGGTAAGTTCTCTGCGGATGGAACTAACGGCGAGGTGCGTCAAGAACTGTGTGCGTAAGGGAGAATTTATAATCTCAGGAACAATGGATGGAAGACGCTGTTATTATCGGACACATTTAGATTGTGGCAACACGTCGACACGCTGCTAGCCTGACCTGATGTCGCCTGGGATGACTTCATTAGTGTGAATGATGACGCCGACTTTGAAGAGCCATGCACTGAAGAAAATATTAGTATGCGAAGTAATGAACACTCTCCCATTGCCAGGGATGTGATGAAGCATGCACTGAAGAAAATATTAGTACGCGAAGTAATGAACACTCCCATTTCCAGGGATGTAATGAAATCGATGATGAGGAGGCTGACCTACCACTAGATGGCGTGGAGGCTACCACTGCGATTAGTTATGTCTCATTTCTAAAGGAGCTTGTGGATAGCAGCGCTATTGGTGAAGGGCATGTGATTGCTCTGGAGAGCTTGTAAGGAGCTGTAATAGGCTCTAGTTTGTATAGACAGACATGCATAACGGACTTACACTGTGTGACTGTATTTTTGGCTGCAACATGGGAAGTCTACTTACTTTGAACCTCGGATACAATGAATGCAATCCATGTGACCGTCAGGTTCATTTTAAGTGGGCTCCACTGTATTTTTCGTGGGTTAGCGCATTGCGCACATGTGATTGTAAGCTCCTGTCATTGCCAGATGTCTTCCGCAATACAGACTACAATACAGACTTACAATACAGACACAGTTCATGACCCTTCTCTGTGCCGAGTCTTCTCTTTCCGAATACGCGAAGAGGCAGTGGCAATGTTTTTCAAAGTGATTGACTGCATACCTGCAACAAAATGCATCACAGCCCTGACTTTCTGATTGTGATACTGACAATAACATGCGTTTCGCTGACAGGCAAAGTGCCTCTCATTATGTGCCAGCCGTCGCAGAGTGCATGCAGCAGTGTATTGCCATTTCCGAGGTTGGTTTTCGGCTCTAGTCACTAGGCCTAAATATGCAGGCTTCAGCCATGATCTAGTGGTTTGGGTGCCCGTCTTGGCTGGGGGAAGTTGTTGGTTCAAAACCCACTGCTGGACACCCACCAGTAAAAATGGGTACAAGCACCCCCTGTGCTGGCTTTCTTCAGAGGTTTGCGCTGGTAGAACTGAAGTGGTGGCCTTGTGACAGAGCATCCACCTTGCATTTGGCAGGTGTTAGGTTTGTTCCCTAGTGCCAGCGGGTACCCACCAATTTTTTAATGGGTACAAGATATCCCCCAGCCTGATGCTCGGCTTTTCTGAGGTGAAATGCTTGGGAAAAGGGTCTAGGACCAAACCATTGAATTGATGGGTCAGTGATTCCTTTCGTTGTCATGCAACTTAAACATCCTTTTCTGAAGCATTTCGCCCCAGGAAATTCAAGCACCACACCGGGGGAAATTTTTCACCCATTAGAAAACCGGTAGGTAACCATCAGCACTGGGGGGTTGAACCCAGCACCTCCCGAATGCAAGGTGGATGCTATTTACTCAAGGCCACCTCACATGAAGGGAACTTGTGCAATGGATTCACTTTTAATGTGATGGTGTTAAGGCTCCTGTTCTGTAGAAAATACGGCATCATTGGTGGTGTCACAGACAACAAACTGCCAACCATGGCAGGTAGCAAAATTAATGATTAGTCACGAGAAGTTGTTCGGGAAGCGCAACCTGGGTCTCACAAGCCCCATTGGTAGCTGTGTTTGAAACAGCCGCCAGCCGGGGCAGTGGTACATCACTTAACCGCTGCACTACTGCGCCAAAAGGAGTATGAGGTCTCCCCGCTATTTATGAGCATAAAGTTAGAGAAGGACCAATTCTGCATATATGGGCATGTAGGCAGCACCTAGGTGACAGAGAAAGAGTACTTGCACGAGAGGGATCTGTAATACTGTATCACATTGTACTCTTAAAGGGGCTCTGAAAGAGGCTCTAATAGCTTTGCGGTATGTCTGGGGTGTTAAAGCGTGCCGCTTCATGTATATAGTCCAGCATGAATTTTTTTAATTTGTTTCGTATAAGCTGAGTTATCTGCAGTCAAAATTTTAATTTCAGCATGTTTGCGTCTTTCCCTCTCCTCTTGTCACTTTTTGTCCTCTGGAAGGTCGGCGCTCCTCCAACAGCCCCACCTCCAGGGGCAGAGCTTCCTGACCCACCGGAACTACACGACTTACTGGCTGCGGCCATGGTAGCTTCCTGGTTCGGTTTATGGGGTTTAATGTCCCAAAGCGACTCAGGCTATGAGGGATGCCATAGTGAAGGGCGCCAGAAATTTCAACCACCTGAGGTTCTTTTCTTGATGTTTGAAAGAATCTAACCAATAGCTATCTCTCAAGTCCTTGGAAGGTGTTTCAGAGCCCTTTTAATTGATGGTGAAAGAAAGAACAGGGACCAAATTACGGAACAATCAAATCGCAAACCGGGTCTATTAGCCCAGCTCCTAATGGTTGATATATCTGCCAGTCCATGCCGACTAATAGGAGCTTTGTGACTAATAGGAGTTATGTGACTGCTTTGAAATTGTGATCATTCCGTAATTCAGCCCCATTATCTGTGTCTGTGAAAGGCTATGCAAAGAGGACCCTGAGCCACTGAAGGGACTCATTAACACCATCTTGTCATACCCTTAAGGCAGAGCATAAGTGTCCTCTCAAGTTTCTGCGTCTGGACTTTGTCCCATCTCGTGCATTTGTCCGCGATGTCTCGACAGCAGTACAGTCATAAAACATTGATCTCATGGAAGCCGACACCATCTATTGTCTGTGTACACAATGCATTACAAGATTAGTCACATGAAGGGTCAGAATGCACACACAACTACTGACCTTTTACACCAGTTGCTTGGCAGTTAGAATTGAAGTGATTTTTGTTCGGCTGAATTTAATTTTTCAGATATTTTTGCAGTTCCTAGACAGTCTGCTTCATGTGCTGCATGTGAGATTGAGTGACAGATCTGTTACTCTAATATTGCAACATCGTTATCTTACAGACTACAGTGCTGATCAAGCCCCTTAAGACACCCCAGGGACTTATAACAGGCATTGGACAGCAGGTGTCATCATTTAATTTCGGGACCATGCCTGCCTAGTAGGAAGCTGTGAGTGTTCCCTGAGGTTGTTACAAACGTTAAATGTGATTGTGTTTCAAGCGACAGTAAAACGTTCATCTCTGTCTAGCTGTTACTCTTAGTTGAGTTGTGCCTGCTCCTTGTGTATAATATCAAATGACATTTTAAATAAAAAAAGGTACTAACAAAACAATTCCACCTCCCTGTCATTGCACTTAAGCATTTTCTTTTCTTCCAAACATTGACATATACAGCTGTGCCCTGCATTATCTGAGTCAATCTTCTTTCTGTAGTCTAAGCACAAAAGTAAACAATGTTGTATCATTTCTGAGAAATTGATAGTTTTCTGCACAGTTTGAAGGAGAACAGAGAAGATTCACTATTGGGTTGGCAGCGATGGTTATTATGTGAAAGGTGTTGATCATTTTCTAATTGCCAGCAAGTTTAGCACAGCATTCTTACGTGCATTAACATTGCATGCGATTTGTGCCTGGCATAAACCTTGTGTTTGCCTTGAGCTTTTTACTCTTGCTAGGCACTGATGCATTTCCTCAATTTTTCAGAGGTACCTCACAAAAGTGCTTGTGGAGCCAACAAAGGAAGAAGGCGGAAAGTTTGTCTACGTGCTCCTTCGAAACAGCCTCCAGAAATGGTTCCTAGAAGAAAAGACACCGAGAAGGTGAGTGGTAACAGGTCTTTGCTTGCCATTCAGCTCCTCATTGGAAATGACACTGACAGCTCGTAACTCACATGTGCACTTAATGTGTTTCTCTTGAAGCTTGGCATGGCTAAGCAGCATATTCTGAGTCCTTGCATTTCTTTGAGAATGCTCAATGAACCTGGAGTTGACAGCTGTGTTGTGATTTTCCTTTGCAGAGATCTACTTAGTTTAGTCCAGTTGGCTTTTGCTGGAGAGAAGTCAGGCTGCAGTGAATTTGCAAAACATTAGACACCGACAGTAGAGATTGGCATGTGTTGACCTGCACTCAATCATCCTGTTGCTATGTCCGTTCATTCTGTTACCTTTTTTTTCCCCAAAGTGCTCTCTGCACTGGAGTTATGGCTCGCTCTCTCACCGAGAGGGTTGGGATGCTGTGAACTGTGCTTCTGTCATGCATGCCTTTTTATTTTGAAATGATTTGGAGAAAACAGTGCTCTTTAAAATTTGTGGTCAGCCAGCTTATTGTTTTCACTGTCTCAATGCCAAGACTGTGAGGCTACTTTATAGTATCTGCATGGAGTGCCTGCAGATAGTTATGAGTTTTAGCTTTCACAGTGGTGCAGTTTTCTATGTGTAATATGCGCACAAATGCATGAAATACAATTATATGGTGCCTGATGTTGGTTCTGATACTTCCAGAAAGATCAGAAGCATGTTAAGAGCATGTTGTTTTTGTAGCCATTTATTCAACTAAATTTATTGGTATTTAATTTTGTTTTCTAATAACTGCCTCATGCATAGATTGTGTAAAGGCTTGATTGTTTTGTGGTTTGCATGAAATAAACTGTACTAATGCATTAAATGTTGCTTCATGTCTTTTGAAACTTCCTTTTTATGTATGTTTCATATCTGGTCGGCTCTCAACAGTTGAAACTTGAAGGGGGCCGAAAATTTTTAAAAAATTATGATTCGGTCCTGTCATCATGACATGCACTGAAATGGTTCTTGTTAATTCAAAATCTGCTTAACGATAAACTGAAATTAACTGGCTGCTCCAATCAAGAGAGTTCGAATCAGTGAGCACCCACTGTATTAAAAAATTGCGTGCTTTATTGCCCAAAAGCTATAAACTATGACATTTTCATCCGTTATGGTCAGGCTTTAGTACAGTCAACTCTAGACAGTTTGAGCTTAAAAGATGCTCAAAATTTTTCAAATTGTACATACTATTTAGAATTAAGGGGAGCTTCTGTAATATTTTTGATGCTGACAGCACATCGTTTGAATTAACGAGATGTTTGAGTCAAGTAAGGTTGAAGTAAGGAGATTCCACTGTTTGCATGCAGATAACAGGGCTCAGTAATCAATTCAACATGCATCATCAGTTGAAAAATTGTTCTATAGTGGGTCTTGGTGCATTTTTTTAATTCCTTGCACAGTGATGAATCTGTGTCATCTTTTTCAGCTATGTGGCGAATGTGACCTGGACCGGTCCATGAAGGAACAGTTCCACGAGACAGTCTGAGTGTGTAACTAAGCATTCAGCACTTCTCAGCATGATGCACAAACTGACTAATGTGTCACTGTGAGAATGAAATGAAATCCAGTGTTGGTTGCTTTATCAAAAGTCATGTAGTTTTGTTGAGGCTGATCTTGTGTAAATACTATTGACCTCGTAACCGAAACTGTGTGCTGAGTCTATTGGCGCCATCAAGGCTTTGCTTTTCTTTTTTTTCTTCTAATAATGCTATCTGGTGTCCATACTTGGGGTTCAGTGTTTCTGGTTTTTAGATTTTGAAAATTGAGAGGATGAATTGCGTTTCTGAGTACAGTACACACTTGGCACTGCATCATTGTGCAGGGACCTCCCCAGAAATTTTTCAGAGGTGGACATTTGTCGACCAAGAAAGGGGTGGACTCTGGAGGGAGAGAGAGAGGGTGTGCAGTGAAGAACAGAGATTTTAGCTGTCTTGTGAAAAGCTCTGACATGGTACTTTGTGTTGGGGAGGGAAGGTTGTAAGAGAAGGGTGCAGAAAAATTTCTTTTAAAGTTAAATAAAGGAAACTTATATAAACAATTATGCAGTCATTGAATTGGGGTGAATACACATCGAAGAGGAGGCAAGTTAGTGAAGAAGTCCAATGTCCTGTAGATGGGCAGACAAAAAGTTGAGCGCAGGGCGCATACATAGCAGGGGGCAATACAAGAATGTTTTAAGGTTTGTTGATTTGTCCAGTGGTCATTAGATAGGCGAATAAAAAGTGCATTTGCAGCAGGCTGAGGGACCTGAACCACTGTTTGTCGGTAGTGGCACTTGTGAGAAGAGTTCGGGAAAAAATAAAATGTACGAGCTGGGAAATGTGAAGCTGGAACAGTGGAATTGTACGCAAGTTCATTTCAATCTGATCACGTGAAAGACTCTTAGGTCTTTGTCTCCCCCATTTTACCATTTGCTGCAAGCGGCAACACACTTCCCTAGAATTTCGGAAACTTTTTGACTCCCGCGATTGTGACTCGCGGTAGTTTAGCATGCACAAAATGTCCTGTATGTCTTGCGACAGCTTTCTGCGTCTGCCGGAGAAGCAGTCTCTGGGAGGCAGCATGTGCTCTGTGCTGTTTTCACGGTGACTGCTGTAATCGAACAGTTATTGCCTGTATAGAATCGGGAAACTTTCCTAGGCCAAAGGGGACAAGAAAAAAAATTCAGGGAGCCAACCTGCACCACTACACAGTCTCTCACAGCATTGTTTTGTTTTTGTGACATGCTTGGAGACGTCGCAAAATGAGAAGACGCTTTGAGAGACCAATCCATGTGCACTACTCTCCTCACCAACCGCCACCAAATCACCTAGACCCCATGCCATGAGGGACTGGAGGGAAATGAGAGGCCACATGCTCTAGCTGGAGGCATCATCAACTGAGCGCGGCCACCCACCATGCCCGCTTTTACCCCTCTACCCTCCACGTCTAACGAACATCTTGAGTTTCAGTGTCTTTAGCGCAGACACCTCCCTCCCACCTTACAGGGAATTAGACACTACAGACACCTTCTCATGGTGGCAGATACAGAGAATACCTTCCCAAGCCTCCATACACCCGACATTATATGCCGACAGATGTCCATGGTGCCAGGCCCACCCCACACTTGATCACATTTTGTGGAGATGTGGGGCCAAACCGAACAATCTACAGACACAAAGCACATCTTTTGAGTGGTGGAAGGTACCGCTGACCAGCAATAACCTGGAGGACCAACGGGCCCTCATCCGACAGGTTCGCAGGGCAGCTAAAGCCAGTGGGGCACTGGAATAAGGTCCCCACCACAAGCAACTCTTTTTTGTTTACTAAAGTTTTTCCGCCTCCTCCTCCTCCTCCTCCTCGTTTTTGCATGAGAGGAACGTTGCAGAGAACAGAGGAGAAGTGAGCGACATGATGGCCATCTTTGCTTCTTTCTTTTTCGCATGAGGGCCAAAAACAAAGCAAAAAATTGACAGGTGATCATTTAGTGTCATGTGACACTTCTGTGCTAGCAGTGTGCTTTTAATTTTGTTGTCAAATTCGCTTTCAATATTCCCCTTTTAAAATGTGCCTTTCTGATTTAGGAACGCAGCTGCTGCGTACCTCCTCTTCTTCCTTTCCCTCTTGCACTCTGCTCACTCCAACGGCGGCGGCGGTATGCTGCGAGCTCTAGTTTCTCTCGCTCCTGTTAGAGGTTCTATTGCTGCACGCTTGGGAAGAAAATTGGCAATTTATGTGAACATTTTGACCACGCTGGGAATTAATTGCTAGGTGAAACTTGTCACCACCCCGATACAAAAGAGAGGCTAATAATTATCTATCTCCTCTCCCTCTAGCACTCCTTCACTCTGGTCACAAGCCCAGAAAATCTGGATAAACACATCTAGGTTACATGGCTGCCACCGCATGCTGCATGACGCTGAGCACTCAAAATCACCGCACGAATTTCAAATGTTCGGTACATCCCATTGATTTTCTATGACTCATAAATAGTGCAGGAAGCATTATATAAGGCAGATTTTGGAGTGATGTGTTTGGACAGAATCTCTTGGGACCGTCTGGCTTTCTCAGTATTATAAGTTTAGCCGCCACGGTGGCTCAGTGGTTATGGCGCTCGGCTACTGACCCGAAAGACACGGGTTCGATTCCAGCCTTGGCGGTCGAATTTCGATAGAGGCAAAATTCTAGAGGCCCGTGTACTGTGCGATGTCAGTGCACGTTAAAGACCCCGAGGTGGTTGAAATTTCTGGAGCCCTTCACTGGGGTGTCTCTCATAACCTGAGTCGCTTTGGAATGTTAAACCCCCATAAACTAAACTAGTATTGTAAGTTTAAAATACCCCCTTGAGTTACACGTTGCTCACTACTGGTGCAGCTGAATGACACTCGTTGTTAATGTCCATGAAAGCTGGGAATGACAACGCCTGCAACAGTGTTCTTTTATGGAAGCATGGGATATACTTTTGATACAGTAAAAAGAGTATCTGCGTTTGCCCGCACCACAAGCAGAGGCACGGCATGGGCGCGAGCGATAACGCAGGCGCGCTTAAAACTCTTTCCCGTGTGCACCTCTGCCAGTGTCACGCAGTGAAGTCGCAGCATTTTCTATCAGCAGTGGGCAAGTCCACTGAGTTGGCAGTCCGCGTCGGGCATTGTCAAGTTATGCATCATCTTGTCCATTCATGATCTTATCGAGTGATGGGCAGGTGATAGCAGACAGGGATGGGTGGCCGGACTAGTGAGGGAATCCCTGATTGTGGTAAAATAATTAGCATGCATTGCAGAATTGCAGACATTATCAGTAAATTCTTTCAGCAACAAATTGTAGTGCTAAGCGGGCCCTTGCTTTTTTTTCCATGTGCTCTTGTGTGCATGTACTCTATTGCACTTATGTTTCATTTTGAAGCTATTCTGATTGGCCTGGTATCAAGGTCACGTGACCTTGTGACCTTGGTAACGTGACGTGACGTCATCACAACTTGCCTACTATGGCAGGTGTAAATTAAATTGATTCGATTAAATTAAATTCAGTTGCCACCTGCCCAGTATGGCAGATTTCGCATTCTGCATTGGTCACAAAAGTCGGCGATTGGTTGAGAGGGTGATAATGTATGTCACAAGATCACAGGACCACGGCGCAAAAATTAAAAACTGAAAAACAATGGGCAGTGCACACCTGGGAAAGGGCGAGACAAACAGGTTGGAACAGGTTCTTGGTAGAGTAAGACTCACTGAGTGCAGGATTATGTGTGTGCCAATAAAGATACAGTGACCACATTGTGTATGTGGTTTAAGAACTTACACAGACACAGAAACATCTAGCAGCAGCGTTGCTTCTACTGCTGTTACATTTCACTCTTAAGGGGGGAGCCTGGTCTTGAAAAAAAAAAAAAATATATTAATGAATTCACAGTTAAGAAATCTTCAGGGAACATGTATTTTTGTGTGCCGATTCTAAATATGTCATTTAATTTCACATAAAACAATTCCTTGAGCACTTATGTAATTTTTATGCATGTATTTTGTGAAGAGCTTTGAAAAAAATTTGTTGTGGGAAACTTGCTGGTATGTATGCCATTTGGTTCTCTTGATACCAAGGAATGCAATAAGGGTAAAATTGTCTTCCTGTCTATCATAGAACTTAAGTTATAGAGTTTTGAAGTTGTTGCTTCAGAAATGTGAGGAAAAGTGTGTATTCCTGTTTCTGAAGTGGCAGCTTCACTTCCCCATAAATCAAGTTCTGTGATAGCCAGGATGATAATTTTACCCTTATTGAATTCCTTGGTATCAAGAGAACCCAATGGCATACATTTCAGCAAGTTTCCCACAGCAAATTTTCTTCAAAGCTCTTCGTAAAATACTTGCAAAAAAATTTATATAAGAGCTCAAGAAATTGTTTTACATGAAATTAAATGACATATTTACAATCAGCGTGCAAAAATGCATGCTTCCTGAAGATTTCATAACTATGACTACATTAATAAAATTTTGTTTTCAAGACCAGGCTCACCCCTTGAAGGGGCCCCGAAACACATTTTCAGTGCATTGTTTTGCCTGTTGGTTGCATAGAATGAGTTATAGTGATGCTATTAGCATCGGTCACACCTCGTATACTGCAGTTTTTAATATTTTAATTAGCTCGCAAAAGCTAATTCGTGGCGCTGACGGTGTCACCATACAGTGGCAGTTTTTAGCAGCGGATATGACATCACTTTGCGCTAGCTTGATGATTGGAGAAAGAGTAAGTATACTGCGAATTGGGTTAATAACTAGAGATACGTTTTGTAAGGTTTTTGTGTTTTATATTACATTAACAAAACCAGCTTGTTTACCCTAGATAAAAGCACTGTAAATCAAGTAAAACAAAAACACGCCACCAGAGGCACTGGCTACTTTTTGCATCGAAGGACTTTGCACCTCTCTGTAAACATCCTACGACCTAGCACGAAACACTTATGGCTACTCTCTATGTATCTGAGAGCGGCTTTGCGGAATCGATCCGATCGAGCCATTGCACTCTATAAACGTTCGTTTCGGTCCCATGGAAGGATGCGTTCGTTTCACATTTAGCAGGCAATGTGCGTCGTCAGTTTGTGGAGAATCACCGGGCGGTGGCGCCAGATGGCACCACGTTCCCATCAACAGCGCGCGCTCCTTGCTCGCCGTGGCCAACCAGCGCGCTCGGAGCGACTATAGAGCGACGGGCGATGGTTGGCGGTAAGCAGTAGCGGTACGCGCTATGCTAAATGTGTCTGATATCTTGCGCAGGCTGTCACACCGTCGCAGTATCTCGCGCTCAAGTTCGGATCCATAAGTAAGGGAACGTCACTGATCAGTGTTCTCTTCTGCGCTGTCGACGCGATGGTGAAGCATCGCTGTGTCAGCTGCAGGCATTCACATGGTTGTTATAACCATGCAAACGGCGCTGCCAGCCTTGGCATGAACGAGTTACAGAGAATAGGCAACCATGGAGTGCAAACTCCCGCCACGTTCTAAGATAGGCTGTTTTGATTGGTCGCCCTTTGTGTCGTCATTGGGAGGGTGAAATGGGAATGGGAAGCTGCGCAAAAATCGAGTTGAGGGCAGCATTTTGTTTGGTTATATTTTGAAATTTCTTCATTGAATAACTTCCGTTCCCATGCATTGATTCTTGTAATTCTTTTTGAGTCAGCATCTGTGTGACATAAAGAATTCATCTGAAGCGTAACCGGCATCATCCGTTCAAGCGGTCTTTCGCAGCCCCTTTAAGGTGACTTTGGCATCCTAATTTTTCTCTCTTGTCTTCCTCTGCAGAGAATCGCAGCAACACTTTCCCTATGCACCTGAAGGCATGGTGCATTGACATGCAGTTGTCAACGTAAGTTTCGTCCTCATTTCTGTCGACTAGAGGTGTGCAAGAATCAAATTTTTGGCTGCGGAGCAAATACGAATAATAAAAATTGGATGTGAACAGAATAAAATATTTTCAAATTTCGAATGGCAGTACTGGTAGTTCCAACTGAAGAGAAATGCTTTTCCACAAAACACAGCAATGAAAAGATACAATTATATTCCAAATAAATAAATAGATAAAGCATAATTTACTAAACCTTTTAAGCCCACCAGGCATTAAGGGAGGGGGAATCGTATAGTAGTAATACTAGTAACAAACATTATTTTTTTAGACATGCATTATTTACGTTTCTTTGGATAACAATTGCATCAGAGGAAAAATAAATGTGATGTCATGCAGTTTGACCTACTGCTCACGTGACAAAGGAGCTTACTGAGTGCTGTCTTGAAGCCTTATAAGATGACCAAATACCTCCTTACTGGAGGAGGGATCTCAGGGGTTGATTATCGGAGGGGCAATGCATAATTAAGGTACTGCTGGCAGCGCGACAATATGCCTTGCGAAACAGACACAGCAGCAGCAACCTGAGCGCCGGTTGTGGAATGCTGCCCGAAAGGTTGTGTTCATAACAACACAGAGCCCACTTAGCCCTTGTTTATCAGTTTCACTGGACTGCAAGCCCCTTGATGTGCCTGAACGCATGAACGAAACCACGCGTTTAGATGTCCCAGTGCTCGGCCCGCACCTTATGTGCTGTGGTTGGCTGGCTTTGAGCCAGACGTTTTTGTTGAATGCTTTTTTCTTCCCCTCTGTGTCCTGAGATGTGCAGTTTCTAGATTCTCGCTGGCAAAAATTGAGAGTGATCACCGCAAAACAGCCACAGCAGAGCACTCTTTCTGCATTTACACCTCTTCCTCCACAAGCCGGGCCGCTTCTGCGTGCGTGCCGTGTCTCTTATCATAGTGATTTAAAATGACATGTTCACAGCCAGCTGTAGACTACATCGTGGCGCGACACACTGACATGCCATGTGGTGGGGCACTTCATTTTCTGATTTGCAAGCCTGCAGCGACAGTGCCAAGGCGGCTCTCAATGGCCCTCAGCACATTGATTTTATCAAGGCCTAGCTTACCACGCGCTGGCTTTTAGTCTTGCTCACGTGCTGGCAGTCGATACTATGTCGCGATGTAATGCAGCAAGTTTAGATGAAAAATAAATATGCAACTTCTGATTGTTTAGAGGAGTAGAATAGTGCTAGTAGAGTGTGAAGTACAGTGCGAAGCAAATCTAATAGTGAATAGTCGCAATCTATTCCAAGTTTCCCTAACCCTGTGTTTGGTGCATCATAGCCTTAGTTGGTTTTGCGCCATTAAACTCCATATAACTGTAGCTATCCATTTTAAATTTCCAATATTTGTACGCCCCAACCATTGAAGCTTGCTCTTGTCTTGTTTTCGTTGCACAAATGACCGGTTTTGCAAATTTTGCTGCATATTTTTCACTCTTTCCTGCACAGGAATGGTGTTGCAATCTTGATGGCTGCTCTGAATCCCCAGGTTTCTCAACGGCTCTACTATGCCATTGGTGAGATTTTTGCCGATTGTTTTGACTGTACTACTTTCAAAACTCCTCATGAAACATATTCTTCTCTTATGAGCTTTTACTGAGATTTTGAAGCTGAAGGACATATTCACAGCTGTCTGCCTAGCAAGTGTCTGTGATTTCGGGGCTGTGTTCGTCACTTCCCTGTCTGTCCTTGTCTGTGTGCACTACTAGTACCTGCTATATTGGCATATATGTTGAAATGTCACAGCTGCAGCAAGTTTTTAAACTACACAATATGACTTGATGATTTGTTCGTCCCAATATCTTTACAGAAATATTTTCGGTGATTTAAACTTCACAGTTTGGCTGGAAGGGCACTGTGGGAATTATTAGTTTTGTTTGTGTTCACATTAGGGTGTATGTATGTATGAGTAGCAATATGAGCTTGACACCTTCAGCCTGACAGCAGTCTGCAAATTGTGCTAAGAGACGGGGATGAACATACAATGGCTTTGATGTGTGTAACACATCTTGAGATGCAACTTTTTTCTTTGGATTTTTTTCTATTTTTATTAGAATAGGGTAACAAGTCTATCTGTGTGTTGGCTGATGGCAGCACCATTGTGTACACACCAACATTTTATTGCTGTTTTCTCTCTAGGCACTGTGGATGTTCGTAGCTTGGGCTCACCAGCCAACAGTCCAGCCAGCTTCATGGACTTCACAGTGCTTCGTTTCTGGGAGCAGTATATGGTCAGTTGCATAGGGATTCGGCACCCCTAATGGGTAGATGTTGGGTTGCTGCTTTTGGGTCATGTTTGCTGTTTTCTATTTGCTACTTTGCTCTCGTTTGCCAGTCGTATTATTCATCCGAGAAATTCATTTTTGTGTTTTAGTGTGTGGTCTTTCTTTCTTTTCTTGTT
This sequence comes from Amblyomma americanum, assembly GCF_052857255.1. Classification (NCBI taxonomy): domain Eukaryota; kingdom Metazoa; phylum Arthropoda; class Arachnida; order Ixodida; family Ixodidae; genus Amblyomma; species Amblyomma americanum. Next base: position 307,117,220 of record NC_135497.1, on the reverse strand, counting down.
TAACACAGTTCCATTGTTGATATTAGGAAATTGCAGCTAAAGCTGCTATTTTTAATTTTGAATAATAAAATGGGAATTAATAAAGAAGCATGCTCACATAGGCCTTGCTAGTTTCTAGGTGTACTGATCACTATTCCGGATTATCGTGCCTGAACCAATGTCTGCAGAAATTTTTCTTTTTTGCACTATTAAGGAATGGAACAGTCATTTGGAAAAGTAAGTGTACAGTGTAAATGAAAATGCAATTTTTTTTTTTTCCAACACTCCAACCCTTCTGCTACAACATATATGAGCAAGCGGTGCAGCCCTTGAAAAACAATATCGCAACAATTTGGTTGTGGCAATGCTATACTTCCACTGTCACTTAGCGCACATGCCGGTGGTAATTTTGCCATCATTTCGTTCGTATCTCAACAACTTTCTGTACCTCTCCATATTGCAGTGGACTTTTTGTGGCAGCAGTTTTGTGAATTTTTTCTTCCCTTAAAATAACTGGATACTGAACCACAAGTAAAAGGTTAAAATGAATTGCACTTTTTTTCTGTCTGACAGGAGAAAGATGAAGAAGCACTGCTGAGCTACAAGTTTGTCCTTCCATCAGCAATGTGCCCCTCCAGCTTTGTGTACAGTGGCACCAAAGTCTACTGTGTGATGTGTGAGTATGCAGTTGATGCATTTTTCCGTCTGACAGGCTTCTGTCAGCAATAAGAAATGTGCCCATTCACTAGGCCATGTTGAATTCCTCGGCATTCTTTGGGGCAACAAGATCGTGCGCGTGCACTGAAAACAAGTTACTGGTGGCTTTTCTTCAAACTTCACGAGCAAGCTTGTGATTAACAGAAGTCTTACCTAGCAGATTTTTAGATCAAGCAAACGGCAAAAGAACTGCCAGGACGGGGCAGACGGCAAGTGCCAGAAAAGTAGCAAAGAAAGTGACTCTGGTACATTGAGTGGTGCATTTGTTCTGACAAAAAAAAAATTGGATATGGTTTAGCTCTGGTTACATCTGGAGTGACACGATAGCCACAGCTGGCCGAGTGGAACTCGCTCAGTCGAATTGCAAAGTCAGTCTTTCGCCGCTCCGTTTCGTTGGGTTTTCCTTCTTCATCTTCGTCCCTGCCGCCGGCAGCTGCCGCACCACGTGACCGACCATGCACCATGTGACCAACCACGTGACCACATGGCGGTGCCGCCACGGTGGCCACAACACCGCCACGCTGAAGGCTCGAAATGCTAGAGTAAAGTAGCTATCGCTACAAAAAAGAAAATGGTAACAGATCAGTAATACGAATCTGATAAGGGTTATGGAAAATACTCATATCATCTAAAACGTAGAAAACCCGTCTGCAGAAGCACAAGAGATGCATTCGCGCAAGCTTATTTACATCTGATGGGCCGCGCTCCACCGCTCACTCGCAATATTGGTGATCGTTAACTCGTAGTGCGTTGGCGATGTGTGGTCTGCACGCTGCCACCCACTGCTCACTCTGCATACTGCATGTCTAGCAATAGTGGCATTGGTGATGTGCGGACAGCACTGAGTGTTCACGGATGCAGTCGCTGCTTGCACGTTCATATCTGCTGTTGTAGCACGGGGGAGTGTTCGGATATTCAAAATTTTGGCCATTGTTCACAACACATTCCAGCAAGGGAATTTTACAAATTTGCAGCATTCCAAAATTTATATCAACCGCAGTCGTATTATGGAAGTATCATTCCAAAATTTATATCAACCGAGATCATATCATGGAGGTTCTACTGTGCAGTAAAGCACGACATGACGCTACATCACTGGGCTATTAGCTTGTTGAGGCTGGCTAGTTGGTCTCGCTTTACGATAGACCTTTTCATAAACAGGTCAAGGAGCGCTGCCATATTGGACACTGGACTGTGGTCGTAGCACAGGAAGAGTTGGAGGAAGCTCCCCAACGCTTTTCGCAGAGTCCCAAAAAAAAATACGTTTTTTCCGGGGCTCGTGAAAAGGTCTATATATGGTAATATATGGTAACCTCTTGAAATAAGCTCTTTTTTTGTGAAGAGGAGGAAGAACATAACTACATGAGCACTAAATGTCAACTGACGGAATTTAATGATTTCTTGTGTGTGCCTATCCTTGCCTATGCTGATTAAAGAACACTTTTCAAAGAGTGGTGTAGAATGTTTGCATGTGTTATAATGTAGTACAAGCAGTTCGTCTTGTTCATTCTTGTTCTCTACGTTGTGTTTATGTTCACGAAGGAGGTCATTAATGCAATGACCAGTTTGTCCTACATATACTGCCATCCACTTCTGTCTCTGTTCCTTGTTTTCTGATGAGCTCCAACCTTAGAAAAGTATGAAACAATAATGCTAAGGTTCGACGGGAGTATTGAAATTAAATGTCTTCCGCTGTACAGTTAGTTAACATTGCCTGCGTGGTCTGCAGTCAATAGTGTGCTTTTGCTTGAGTGGGCAGGAAGGTTTATTTATGTTTTTATTTTTTTATTTTCAGCTGACAGCGATGTGGATGACCTGGATGTTATTGAGTTCAAGAAAGACAAGCTTCTAGGATCAGGTGAGACGACAGCACCAATGAGGTACGCGAAATATTCAGTTCCAACAGCTTGGGCTGGCTTATCAGTGTAATAAAATTTGTATTGAAGTGCAAGAGCTGACCTGAATATAAACAGACTTCTGTTTCTTTTTATGGCAAGTTTTTTGTGGCTGCTACAGTTATCAAGCAACATGCCATGTCTAGATGCACACAGTACAGCCAGTAATAGTGCTGAAAACAGCAGGAAAAGTCATGCATTTTTCTTTGTGTGTTTTCACTCTCTTCACCGTTTAACAATAGCATTGTGATTGTTGCAGGTATATGCCCTTCTATTGCAGTGCTTGCAGTGGCACCAGCTGTAAACTGTGCCACATGTGGCAAACCACATCTTCCTTTTCATTTTTTCTAAATGATGAAAATAATGACTAGATGTTTGGATGTGCCACTTCTTTTTAGCAACAGGTGCTTCTCATTCTTTTGGTTTGCAGGCTGCTATGAGGGAACACCATTGTTCTTTTCCCGTGTCAACGGCAATGTTTGCATTCGTTCAGTCCATGCACCCGCACGTGATGCAAGGTCAGTGCACCTTTGTGTATGAAACTTTTGCTATATTTATTGTTTTCCCTCAGTTTTCTTTGATACAGAGTGAACATCACTGGGTTGACAGTGAGTTTATTTGCTCATAAGTGTTTGCAGGATGTGCGTGCTGTGCCCTCGTCGGGGCGCGCGAGCGCCCAACTGCAGGCACAAATAAAGTTTGCTCCAATCCAATCCTGCTATGGTGGCTCAGTGGCTATGTTGCTCAGCTGCTGATCCCAAGGTCACAGGATCAAATTCTAAGTGTTGCAGCCACATTTCAGTGAAAGTACCCCAGGGGTTCTAAATTAATTCTGAGCACTCTGCTATGGCATCCCTCGTAGCCCATTTGTTGCTTTGTGTCGTTAAGCCCCACATACTACTAAGTAAAAGCTCATTAATTTGACACTCATTAATTGTAAAATCTGGTTAATTTGAATTGCTGGTGCGGTCTTGGCAAGCACTCATGGAAGTCTGTGGCGTCGAACGCTCTCTAATTCGGCCGTTAATTCAAGCGGGCTCCCGAGGCAGCATCCAGGAATGACTGACACAGCAAGCAGTCATCACAATAGCCCTACTCAAAACTGAGCTGCATGCTGCAGAGTTGCCCACACCCCTCTGCCATGCATGCAATGGCAGTCATGACGAAAACTGGACGACCCCGTCTCCAAGAATTGTCTGACCGTGTAGTTTTCGGCTTTCTTTGTGGAGCTTCGCGTCAAGCCTACATCGACGACGGCTATGGGCCACGCATCAGCCATCCAATCGAGCCCAATTGTTCACAGTTTTAGACGTAGATTAGCGCCGCCACAAGCTTCACTCTTTCATTTGCATGGTTCTTCTACTGCGCCAAAATTGCGCACTTGTCACACACCATTTTCTGCTTGTACACAGAAGCACGGCCACGCGTCTTATCCAGCAGCCATAGGTGAAGCCTTTTCACAGCCACTTGTGAAGCTCTACCGCTACCGCAATGCACCCTGAAGGATGCTGCGAGGGCTCTTGCCATTTTGGAGCAGTTCTGTTGTGAACGCAATAAGGTTTTAATAGAAATGCGAAAAATAGTCATTGTCGCGCTGTTCCCATCTCAAAAGGAGGCTACCATTGCCCAATTTTTTTACTAAATAAATTTGTCAATGCAAGTGGTTCTTGTCGGTTTTTTTCGAGGTAATTCAATAATTTGAACTTTGGATAATTCAGACATTTTTCCCGGTCCCTTGAAATTTGATTTAATGACCTTTTACTGTACTGCTATGCTTGCAGGATGTAAAGTTGTGTGCTCAGCAGTGCCACTTTTGCATTTTTAGACTTGCTCAAAGGCTTGAAATGGCTGTGCTGTGCTCATGCATTGATCTGGGCTGGCCACAAGCAACTGAATTAATGATAGAATGTATGAAAAACTTTGTGGATGCAGATGTGCATGTCACTGTGGACGATGCACCACCTACATGTTGTATCCTCATTTGGGCAGTTAGTGAAACTGGCTGCATCAAAATTGTTGATAATAGTCATTTTCAGATTTGCTTAGGTGGAGCTGCACGTGCAGTTTTTCACCAAAACTGAAAACACCTGTTGTCCTTGTGGCTGCAGGGCTGATGCTTCCTTTGCATGCTGAACATGAAAGGTCTTCTCAATTTGGCTGCACTTTCTGCACCAGTTCAAGCGGTGCAGCACTCTTGCTCTTGATTTGTCAGTGCATCTAGGGCCACCTGCACTTCGGCATTTGATTTCACGTCGTGCTGCGTGAGTTCTGCACTTCTGCACTAGCCTTCTGGCGAGGTTTCTTCTTATACAAGTCAACGTTTATAGATATGCTTCAGTTTCGAAACTCTCAGCCAGAGCAGGGCGTGACTTGCTTCTAGGGAGTGTGAGAGCACTGCAGTTGATGCTTGCGTCATCGTGGCAGTCATGCGGCGTGGGCGACAGCGAGCACCTTATTGGATGCGGAGGTAGAATGCTTTGTTGTGCATCTGGCAGTTTTTTTTCTTGACTTATCATTCCATTCATGGCTTTCAGTAATGGCTAGTCGATCTCCTTCACCAGTGGATATCCATCAAGGAGAAGTTTGAAAGGTGTCATGAACAGCACGGTTAACCACGACTGCTCATGCATATGCAGCTGCTCCCTATCAGGAAGTGTTATTCTCATCAAACTTCCGAGCATTTATTTGGTGTGGTACTGTTTTATCCTCCACGCAATATATGTGATTAAGTTTGAAACAATGGCTTAACCTAAAAAAAATAGAGACATAATCAATGGTGATGTCAAGAAGATAAATAAGGATGCATCTGCATTGAAGAAAAAAGCCGTTCTGACGCAATTTACGATCAATCTCAGCCTAGCCATCTGTCGTTTACCTTCAGAAAGCACCGATCGCGGAAGAGGGTGGACGAAGTTTAGCAGCAAGCAGCCAGTATCATTTAATCAGTTAAGAAAGTTGAACGACAAAATTATTTTGAGAGCATTTATCTCACAGCTATTACTGAAAATGGTGCTTCCCTGCAACTTCCACTGAATTGGAAGATCTTGCAAGGTCAGATTAATTTGATCCCACTTTTAGAATCAGAGCCTGATCTTTGCGAAGTACGTTTTCATATGAAACCGATCTTCGAGAAGTGCATTTTTGTATGACACTTTAAGGAGCAGCTGTTTGTCTTTAAGAGTAGTGAGTATCATTTTTCGATCAGCTGCCTGGAATGCTAGATGAATTTACAGCCCAATTAGTTCACTTTTATTTGGTATTGCATATGCATTTTTTCTTGCAAAAGTAAGATGGCAAAAAAAGAAATTCCATGCTTGCGTCACCCCAGGGTGAGGCTGGAGCAGCCTGACACTGCCCGGAGGACAAAAAGAGTGCTCGCAGGACTACCTCTCAATAGGTCCACAGTATAAATGTGTAATAAATGTGTGCTTACTTTTAATTTCAATAGCCTGAATCACTTTGGGACATTAAATCCACATAAACCAAACCAATCCTTGTACTTTTAACATTCTTATTTGTTTGCATGGTGTCACTTACTTTTAGTCAGTGCATTTGTCTATTGCGATCCTTCATTAGAAATTTTTGCATTCAAACATTGGTGCCTTGCCCAGTGCTACAGTGTTGAGTATATCATGAAGGAGTACATTGAAAAATGTTGCATCATGAGCAGCAAATTAAGCCAGGACGTTGGGACTCTGAGTGCACTTAAGGGGATACGTGGGTCTTGAAATAAACATTTTTATTATTAAAGATATCGTAATTAAATTGGATATGTATATGTGTTCCTTCTTCCTAGTTTCAAAAATATAATTAGTTTCAGTATAGCTCAATTAGGTTCCATATTATAGGAAAATAACAAGCCTAATTAGTTAAATTCTTACGTGTCATTAAGACACTTTCTTTCTGCATTTTTGGTTTTGGATTGAAATGAGGCTGCAGCCAAAGGCCTGCCATCTGGAGGAATGCTAATTATACTGTTGATGAAGCATATAATCTTATAAAAATGTTAAATTTTGTACAAGCGCCATAATTAAGAAGTATAGTTAATGACATTGTTCACAAAATTTTAAATGTTTGACTAAGCCAAACAAAACCAGCATAGCTTCATAGTTTATTTATTTATGAATCTAGTGGTATAAGATTAATTTAAATTGCACCATCAAATCATAATAAAAACTTCTGTAAGGCTAGTCATGTTGGCAAAAACACGAAGGTGACAACAAAATTGCATTTGAAGTGCACGCGTAAGCCATTCGGAGGTCGTTGTAGAGACCTCAAAAAATAGCAGAATTCGTACGTTCCAAAAATATTTCACAGTAGGGAGTAATACAGTGGGGAAGGGGCCCAGCTTTCAAATAAAACCGAGATGGCGGCCATCAGATGGCGGCCGTGGGAACCGACGGGCACTAAGTCCTGCCGAATTTTTTCCAAAGTCACCATTTCCATGCTTCGTAGGTGCAATATATATATATATATATATATATATATATATATATATATATATATATATATATATATATATATATATATATATATATATATATATATATATTAGTAGGTATTATCAGAGTGACCTTACTGCTGGTCTTATCACATATAGCTGCTTATGCACCTTTCATAAGGCGGTTACCACATAGTCCAGCCGCAAGTGCTTATAGTTTCACATGCCTTGCTTTCAGCCTTGCCGTGGAACTCATGCTGCAGTGTTCATCTTCGCTCACTGATGATGAGACGATGGAGGTGAGCAGTGCATAGCAAACTTCTTTTTTTTTTGTTTTCGCTCAGTAGTATTTGCATGAGAGAAACTTGTTTAAAGCTTTGTAAGCCTGATTTAACCACAATGTGAGAGCTGTAGAATATCTTCGCATCTAGGAAAAGTGTGCATGGACTAACACTTGATGACTGCTTCATCACTAGTCATTCAGATCATCGTTACCTTCCTTGCTAGTATAAGATATAAACCCTTTCACATTAGTGAGAGTTCCTGTAAAGACATTGAAGAAGTATTGGCAACAAATATTAAGTTTCTGTTTGTTGGTGACAACAGTGTGCCGAGGCTTAGAAATGGGAGGGTTGGAGGAGACACCCCTGGTTGAACTTTAGACAATTTATTGCAGCATCATTTTGTTCCTACTGTTTGGTTCGGTTTTCTCACTCTGTGACACAGGGCAGTACACAGAACCACCAAAGGCTGTGTGCGCTTGCAGCAGACGATGGAGCAGCAAAAGTGCAGTGGAGCAAAAGTGCCGCTGTCCTTTGACATCGCTGCATATGGAAACCCAAAATCAAAACTTTAGAAGAAAAACAGTGCTGTAATAAATTATCCAAAATGCACCGGGGCATACCCTCTCCAGTTCTGTCATTCGAAAGGCCTTCCGCACTACCATCGGCAACAATAGGGGGACGGCTAAATATTTGAGGTCTCTACTACAAACCAGCTGGGACACATTTTGACATCTGAGCCAAGCATTTTCAGTAGTGTGCATTTGCTCTGGGGGCTCTGTGGTTGGCTGGAAATGTAGTACTCATTACTTGACTTGGTATACCTTGTGATGCAGCTGCTGTTAGTTCTGAAAGCCATCTTTATCTTTAGCTCTGCTATTTCTGAGATTTGTGAAAACATGTCATTTCGCCATAATATGTGAGATGTTTCCTGTCGTTCCGTATATATGATATTATCAATGTGAACTTACTCCTGGTCTTATCACAAATAGCTGCTTATGCACCTTTCATGAGGCTGTTACCTTTGTAGTCCAGCAGCAAATGCTTATAGCTTATCCCGTGAGTGCACGAAGGTGTATACATACTTCTGTGCGACATCTCTCACTCTCGCTGTCATTGTCCATTCCAGGGGATCAGTGTTGATGAAAGAAATTTACAGAAGCTGCGTTCAGCATTCGCCTTGTTTTGCCAAAATGAGCTGGTAAGTGGATGGCAAGCGGCAAGCATTCTGTTTTTTCTACTCCAAGGGCGTAGCTAGTGAAAATTCTCATTGTACACTCTGCCACACTGCAGGATTTTCTAGTATATTGTCACGTAGTGGTGACGGCAGTCGAAGGAGCGATGAAGACGGACAAAAGGTCTTCTAAAAGAAAACTGTTTATTGGGCTGACTTGTGCCCACAATGGACTGAATCACTCGGCGGCGGCGAAGCGACAAGCGTGCTCGGCGGTTGTCGAACAGAATGCCCGCCGCTGTCAGCCGTGGTCAATTTAAAACTGATAGTAAACTTTCGAGATAAAGCGTGCAAAGTTACTAGAACATTCCGGACCAACATAGAATCAGCTCTGCCTGGCTGCTATCAATCGAGATAAATCTAGTTGCATCTTGCGTCGCAAACAAAGCGATAAAGTGGTGTGGCGGCAGATTTAAAGAACGAAAAAACACTGCAAATATTCATGGCATTACTCCCCTCTCAAAGAAGCATCCACCCGATGCAGTGAAACAAATAATGCGACTAGTAACAGATAAAACGGATCTTGGGAAAAAAGAGTATGGAAATGCAGCGTCCTTGAGCGCGCATGATGTGGCTTCAGACGGACTACATGGGCAACTTCTGGTCGTACGCGGCGTCGCTGGGATGCAGTCATTGCATCAGGGATGACTTCATAATCCAGTTCACCTAGCCGACGAAGAGCCTTGTACGGGCCGAAATAGCGGTGCAAAAGCTTTTCACTCAATCCACGGCAGCGAATGGGCATCCAAACCCAGACTTGGTCTCCTGGCTTTTATTCCGCGTTGCGTCTTCATAGGTTGTAGCGTCTGGCGTCGGTTCGCTGCTGATCTTTGATCCGTAATCAGGCAAGCCTTCGAGCTTCTGCGCGTTGAAGGTAGGTGGCAACGTCGACATTTTCTTCTTCTGTAACGTTGGGCAGCATGGCGTCTAGCGTGGTCGTGGCCTCCCTGTCATGGACGAGCCTAAAAGGCGCCATCTGGGTGGTCTCCTACACTGCAGTGTTGTAGGCGAAGACGACGTAAGGCAGGATGACAACCCAGGTTTTGTGTTCGGCATCGACATACATGGCAAGCATATCGGCGATGGTTTAGTTCAGGCGCTCGGTCAGTCCGTTGGTCTGCGGATGGTATGCAGTTGTCCTCCGGTGGCTGGTTTGGCTGTAATGCAGGATGGCTTGCCTTAGTTCCGCCGTGAATGCTGTTCCTCTGTCTGTGATGAGCACATCGGGGGCGCCGTGTTGAAGAAGAATGCACTCCACGAAAAATTTGGCGACTTCTGCTGCTGTTCCTTTCGGTAGGGCTTTCGCCTCGGCGTAGCGGGTCAGGTAGTCGGCCGCTATGATGATCCACTTATTTCCACAAGTTGACGTTGAAAAAGGGCCAAGCAAGTCCATGCCGATCGGCTGAAAGGGCCTTGAGGGAGGTTCAATGGGGTTCAGAAATCCTGCTGGTCGTGTGGGAGGGGTCTTTCATCGCTGTCAATCTCGGCAGGTTTTCACATAATGTGCGACATCGGCAGACAGTCGGGGCCAGTAATACTTGTCTTGAATGTGGCGGAGGGTGCAAGTAAACCCGGGATGTCCAGCTGTCGGCTTGTTGTGTGAAGTGTGTAGAACTTCTTCGCGGAGACAAGCAGGTACAACAAGGAGGTAGGCTGTTTTGCTCGCTGCAAAGTTCGTCTTCACAAGGACCTCATTCTGCACACAGAAGGAAGCCAGTCCTCACTTGAATGAAGCGGAGGGTGAAGAAACCTTGCCTTCCAGGTACTCGATTAGGCATTTTAGGTCGGGGTCCGAGCGTTGCTGCTGAGCAAAAGAGCTGGGGCTGATGGGTCCCAGGAAGGCGTCCTCATTGTCGTCCAGCGGCGGTGTATCTACAGGGGCTCGTGAGAGGCAATCGGCTTCAGAGTGCTTGCGTCCGGGCTTGTAAAGGACAGTGACGTCAAACTCCAGGAGACGCAGACTCCATCGAGCGAGTCGGCCAGAGGGGTCCTTCAAATTGGCAAGCCAGCACAGCGCGTGGTGATCGCTGACCACCTTGAACGGTCATCCGTACAGGTAGGGGTGGAATTTTGACGTAGCCTAGATGATGGCAAGGCACTCCTTCTCAGTTGTCGAATAGTTAGCCTCAGCCTTGGAAAGGGAACGGCTAGCGTATGCGATGACTTTCTTCAGCCCGTCGCTTTTTTGAACGAGGACGGTGCCTAGGCCCACGCTGCTTGCGTCGGTATGAACTTCAGTATCGGCATTTTCATCAAAATGCGCGAGGATCGGTGGGGACTGTAAACGACGCTGAAGTTCTTTGAAGGCTTCTGCTTGTGGCGCTTCCCATTTAAACGGTACGTCTGCCTTCGTCAGTTGGGTCAGGGGCTCGGCGATGCGCGAAAAGTTTTTCAGAAATCGTCGGTAAAGTGTGCACAGTCCGAGAAATCTGCGCACTGCTTTCTTATCGGCCGGCGGTGGAAACTGTTCAACAGCAGCTGTTTTCTGCGGGTCTGGGCATACTTCCTCCTTGCTAACAATGTGGCCTAGAAACAGCAGCTCTTCGTAGGCAAAGTGGCACTTCTCTGCTTTCAAGGTTAGGCCAGACGACTTGATGGCGTCTAGTACTGTTTGAAGTCTTTTGAAGTGCTCTTCAAAGTTCGAGGCGAAGACAACGATGTCATCTAAATATACCAGACAAATTTGCCACTTCGGGCCTGCCAGCACTGTATCCATTACTCGCTGAAACGTCGCTGGTGCGGAACAGAGACCAAATGGCATCACCTTGAACTGAAACAGCCCATCCGGAGTGATGAATGCTGTCTTCTCGCAATCTCTTTCGTCGACCTCAATTTGCCAGTAGCCTCTCTTGAGGTCCATCGATGAGAGATACTTGGCGTTGCAGAGGCGGTCCAGTATGTTGTCGATGCGGGGGGTAGACGTCCTTCTTTGTTATGTTGTTCAAGCGGCGGTAATCAATGCAGAATCGAAGTGCACCGTCTTTCTTTCTCACTAGAACAACTGGTGCCACCCGTGGGCTGTTTGAAGGCTGAATGACGTTGTCGCGAAGCATTTCTTCGACTTGGTCCCGGATGGCTTGTCGTTCTCGCGGTGAGACACGGTAGGAGTTTTGACAGAGAGGTCGGACGTGTTGGTCCGTTATAATGCTATGCTTGGCAATTGCCGTTTGTCAGACGTTCGGCGAAGTCGAAAAACACTTACTGTAGCTTCGAAGCAGATTGCGGATCTGGTCTTGTCTGTTCCGGTTCAGGGCTGAGTTGATGTCGAAAGTGGGCGAGTTCTCTTGGTCAGGCGAATTTTCTGCGGAGGGGTTGGAGAGGGCGAAGGAGTGTCGTACGTCGGGTATTTCGTCGGAGAAAGCAATCGTCGTTCCTCTGTTAATGTGCCGGTATTCTTCGCTGAAGTTAGTCAGCAGTACTTCGGCCTGGCCATTGCGGAAATGTGCGATGCTGATTCCTCGGTCTAGAAGCAACTGCATGTTCCTCTCGATGATGGCTTCAGCGTTAATGGCTTTCGTGGCGCCTACGGTCACGGTAACGCTTGACCGGGGGGGGGGACGCTCACTTCTTCCTCCAGGACACTCAGGGCAACGTGATTTTTCCGAGTTTTCATCGAAGCGATGGCTTCGTCCGTTGAAAGCGGGATCAGCTTGGATCACAGGTTGATGATCACCTGATGCTCATTAAGGAAATCCATACCCAAGATCACTTCGCTGGAGCATTGCGGTAGCAGAACAAAGGTCGCAGGATAGGTATGTCCTTTGACAGTCACTCGCGCTGTGCATCGTCCTGATGGCGTAATGAGGTGGCCCCCTGCGGTGCGAATTTGTGGGCCGTCCCAAGCCGTTGTGACTTTTCTCAGCTGCGCAGCGAATGTTAAATTCATCACCAAGTAATCGGCTCCTGTGTCGACTAGAGTGGTAACTTTCCGGCCGTCGATAGTCACCTCTAAGTTGGAAATCCTGGCTCTTGCATTGCATGCCGCTCTCGGCGTCAGGTCACGGCTTCGTCGCATATGCGAGTCGCGTGTGGTCGAAGCTTTTCTGAGTGGCGGTGTCGTTTTGAAGGCAGTTTGTGTCATGGTCGGGGTTGTCATTTTGTGCGGCATCGGTGCAGCGAATGCAGTTTCTTCATGCGGCGTCGCGGGTGCAGCGTCTTCATGGGGCGTGGTCGGTGGAGGATCTTTGGCGTTTCGCTCGTGAGCAACCTCGCCTCCAGAGGTTGCGGTCTTTAGTTTTTCCTACGGGGGCTGGGAGACCTTCCACGTACCGTGGCTGCGTAGCTGCGGCGTGGCGACGCAAAGTGCGAGGTTGACGGCGATGGTGAGCGCGAAAAGCGGTTTGGCGTGTACTCCTCTCGACGCAGGTAGTCATCGATTTCCTGCGGACGTTGGCCGAAGCTTGGTCATGGGGTGTTAACGGCAAATCCTCAAAGACCGATACGTCGGTACGGACAGTGACGAAGAATATGGCCGGCCTCACCGCAATGGAAGCACAACGGCCAGTTGTCGGAAGTCCTCCAGGCGTCGCATTTCCTGGGGCTTGAGCGTTGATCGTAGGCTGGGCGGGCGGGGGCAGGGAGGTGGCGTTCGGGAACAAGTTGTTCATGTCGGACAGGATGCAGGGGTTGTCGTTGGGGCTGAGGAGTCCTTACTGCAGCGGCGTAGGTCATGGCCTGGAGTTCTGTGACCGTCGGGGTGCCAAGTGCTTGTTGCACTTCTTCCCGTACCACATCCATCAGAGTCGCTGCTTGTGGCTGTGGGGAGGATGGCAGTAATTGGCGTAGCTCCTCTCGGACGATTTCGCGGATAACTTCCTGCATGCTGTCGCTGGTGGTGGCCGTCGTGTCTGAACGGATTGCACAGGCAGAGGAAGGGCAATTATACTGCCGAGCTCGGACGTTGAGGGTCTTCTCAATCGTGCAGGCTTCTTGCATGAATGAATTCCTCGACTGTTTTTGGCGGCTGGCGGACAAGGCTGCCAAAGAGTTGTTCTTTTACGCCGCGCATTAAAAACTGAACTTTCTTTTCCTCGGTCATCTCGGGGTCGGCGCGGCGAAATAGGTGCTTCATCTCCTCGACGTAACCACGGACGGGCTCATTCGGAAGCTGGATCCTAGACTCGAGGAGTCGTTCGGCTCTTTCTTTCCTCACGACACTGGTGAATACCTTCAATAGTTCTTTCTTGAATAGCTCCCATGTCGTAAGGGACGACTCGTGGTTTTCGTACCACGTGCGTGCGGAGCCATCCAATGAGAAAAAATATGTGTCCAATCTTTGCCGCATCATCCCACTTATTGAATGACGCCACGCGCTCGAATTGGTCCAACCATTCTTCGGGGTCTTCGCCTAGGGATCCATTGAAAGTTGGCGGCACCCGCGGCTGCTGCAGTATGGTCGGTATCGACATCTTCGGCAAGGTTGCGGTGCTCGTAGCAGCGTCTTTTCAATGTCTCGTCTGGTCCGGCAGGGTGCCGAACTCAGGCTCCTCTCCCTGGAGACGTCGGCTGACTCGCTGAGCTGCTGGCTCGTCCTCGGCTGCGAATCGCTGAGGGCTGGCTTCACGACTTGAAGGGGGCATCCGGAACATGGAAGGCTACCCCGCACCTCCACCAGATGTCACGTAGTAATGACGGCAGTCGAAGGAGCAATGAAGAATGAACAGACACTGCAAATATTCGCGGCAATATTGCTACATAACCTTCTGCATTGCATTTTGGTAAAATGATGTAAATAATACCATTGTAAGTGGACATAGGCTGATGATGACGATAGTAAATAATGGCCGCCTGCATGGTTGATAGGAATTTTGACCTACACTACACTGATGTTTAGATTTTTAACATGGGGATTTTCATGCATAGCTATCTACTTAAAAAATGCTTCTTGCTGCGAAGCTATGGTTTGTACATATGCTAATGCTTGGAAGTATTTTAGAGATCCTGTTCTGAATCCTATTTTATTTGCGAGGCAGTTAATTTTGGGTTATATGGAGGCAATGCAGAACTGCTTTGGTGCATAAAGCTTGCCACTGAGATATACTCCCAGCTGAATGATTGGATCAGTGCCTGTGCTTGCCTGAAGATGATGAAACACCAGCTCTATGCTTGCTGTGACACTTGTTCTGTTCTTCTCCGTGCAGATGACGGCATTTCTGTATTACAGTAGAATCTCAATTGCACAAATTTCACGGGGTCATGAAAAATATTCGTATAATCCGAAATTCGTATGTAGAATTTATGCAGATCTGTTTTCAACTGGCGGGGTGTCATTACGGCCGTGTGCCATCGCTGACTCGTGATGGCACACTGCTCGCAGCACATACCGTGCAACTGACCATCGCGACTTCAGCTGCGCGCTGCCTCTCACTACTCACGTTGTGCACCGCGTCACTGGTGATCCCTGTGTCGGCGACGTACGGGCAGCAAGTAATTGGTGGGTGCTTGAGGGTGCAGCAGTGATTTGTGCATCCGTGTTGTCTGCAGTGGGGTGGGGGGAGGGGCTGTTCGTGACATTCGAATTTATGCACATTGTGCACAACGCACTCTGGCCAGGACATTTTACGAATTCGATCATCCCAAAATTTGTATTAACCGGGATCATATCATTGAGATTCCACTGTATCCGGTTAGGCTCGTATTTCGGGTCTGGCTTTGCACACAACAGTGGTTTTTCATCAATTTCAACTAAGGCAGGCAGGAAGCGACAGCAGACTTGCTAGTAAAGAAAATATCCTGGTAAATTGCGATTTCTGTGACATTTGGCAGTAAACAAGCACATCCTACATACAGGACATGGGCGTTGGCATTTCTGTAGCATTTTCTTCCTTGTAATGTTGCACGTGCAGTCAGTTATTATGGATTGCAATGCAAGACCAATAAACATGCTATGATTGGAATTTTATTGAAATACAGTTTTGGTTTCTGAAACTGTGGAACCTGCTAGTGGACTGTTGGCAATTGGAACTCTCTTAATTCAAACAGAAGCTTTTGGCCCTGCCAATACCAAGTTTATATACTCTGCATATTTTGCCAAGTAATATAAACTTTGTGCAAGTATAAACTCGGAATATTTTAAACAAATCTTCAAGTCATTCTAGGGGCATGCAAATAGTATGTTTTTGACATTGACTTAAATATGAATGGAATAATGAAAGAACTGAATCGAATAATGATATGTGATCATTTACTACTTGTGCAAATATTCTTATAAAACTGATAATAATGTGAATCAGAGAAGTACTTGTAGTAGCGCTATAACTCTTTTAGTTAAAGGTGTAGCTGTCAAAAAATGCGGCAGCTTACTGCCGCTGTGGTGGCTCAGGGATTATGGTACTCAGCTGCTGATCCGAAAGATGCGGGGTCGATCCCGACTGCAGTGGTCACACTTCCGTGGAGGCGAAATGTTCTTGGCCTGGTACTGTACAATGTCAGTGCACATTGAAGAACTCCAGGTCGTTGAAATTATCCAAGTTGCTTTGGGACATTAAGCCCCATACAGAAAACCAAACCAAAAGATGTAGCAGTGATCTCGACGGGCAGCACGAAGTCAATATATTAACTCTGGGGCCATCATGTCTAGCACATTGGGAGATTACCTTCTTCTACTGACGGTGACGGCGAGTTAACTAGCGCCGCATCTCAGTTGATAAGAGGGATGAGAGTTATAAGCCACGGCCTCCGATATCGGGCATGAAAGCAGTGTTTGCTGAACCTGGCTGAACGCTGTCATGTCGCCCAGTCTTAGCGGCCATATGTTTGAGCATTATGAATGCTGCCACACAGATGGACCACACGGCAGCGCTGAACGCGCAGGCCAATCACAGCAGCATGCTATGCAATAAAGGAGTGGGCCGTGATTTCAAACAAGGCGTAAAATAAAATTAGGACATGCCTGATGTAAACTTTGTGTCAGTTTCTTGAAACATTTAGAAATCTTAATATTCACTATTTGATTCATTCAGCACATCTAATAGAAGAATATTTGATTTGGTATTCAAAAACTTTGAATGTTTGCACACCCCTAATTCCTTCAATTTTAAATTATTCAGAGTCGACTGTACAGCCAAGCGCAGCATGACTCCACAAGATAGGAATAAGTTATCATTACAAGTGGAGCATGTGAAAATGTTTCAGATGTGCGGTGTGCCAACTATAGACCAACACTGTGTTTGCAAAAATAGAGGGCGCTCACAGATTCCGGAGGCAACAGGGGGTTATCGTCTGTGCCATCATATACTACAGTGAACAGTTTGCCTTTGTTCGCTTACCATGGTGCTTAAGAATGCTTTTTCGTGTAGGGCTGTCTGTGCTTTAGTTTTAATGACTGTGTTAGTAAGCAAAAAAAAAAATGTAGCGCAAGTGACAACATGTTCGACTCCACAAAAAGCTTGTGTAATTTGGAGAAACACCCAGCTGACAGAGCTCCTGGGAGGGGAATGTCCGGCATCATAACACACATTTATGGAGACATTTTGAAAAGATATCAACTTTGAAATGTCATTGTACACTTTGTGACACTCTTCTTATAAGCACTTGCCAACTGTCAATGAACGGCTGCCTTGCATGGGTAAGCTGTGAAATGAGAAAAATATTTCGGGAAGTTTTGTTCACATGTGTTTCTATGGGCTGCACTCCCGGCTAGTAGCCTGAACCAGAAGGGACTCCCGCACGCAAGTATCACTGTGTTTTAAAAATACATTGCCTTGAATATGGCATTTTAAACTTTCACATTCTGATCTAGGATGTACTCTGCTTTTTCTTCACGAAGGTACAATGTCATAGGTGCAATGTTTTAAAAACTTTTGTTT
Organism: Amblyomma americanum; assembly: GCF_052857255.1. Classification (NCBI taxonomy): domain Eukaryota; kingdom Metazoa; phylum Arthropoda; class Arachnida; order Ixodida; family Ixodidae; genus Amblyomma; species Amblyomma americanum. The sequence continues at coordinate 307,099,866 of NC_135497.1, read as the reverse complement.
ACGTGAATTCCTATGGGTGTAACCCTAATTGTTAACCCTAACTGTAAGCCAAATGAGCAAGTGCTGCGTGTAAGGGCATCATGAATGTTTGTTCTCATTTCGAGAAATTTCACATACCTTGACCTGAACTCAGGTTCATTGCAATTCCCTGAAGCTTCACATCTATCTTTGCCTCTCTGCAATGCAGCTGAAGAGTCAAGAAATCGTAAACAACATCTTCCCGAGGCATGTGGAGCTATTCAGGAATTTAGATTCTGCTCTGGACACTTGCGTGTCACAATTGGGCTATTGGCTGGTGGACGACATGCCGGTCATGGATCCACGCTGGACGTAGCAACAGTCTCCAGGTGGTAGTGTTACTCTCAGCTCGGCATCACTTCTCATCCACCGCCAACTCGAAGATAAACTGCAAGCTCACCAGCTGCTTCTGAACTTTCTCAAGGCCGTTCATCTTTGGCCAAGGGTATGTTTAAGATAAGCCCATAGTTCCCCAGGATTCTGCGAAACATGGCGGATTTAAGCATTTTTTGCAGAATTGTATGTTAGTGGTCACATTCTCATTTTTGATGCTGTTGTTACAGGCATCAGTAGGAGTGACATTGTAATGGAAAAATGACTACCTTATCTGAACAAATATCATGCGATGGAGTAGTTTGAGAACTCGGGAGAATTTTAAAAGAAATATCACTGTGATTATAATGCAGTCTCAAACTTCATGCCAACCATAGCCGAGGGTCCCCCAAAACCCTTTCAGTATCTTCTTTTTTTCAGTCTTTCCATATCCGTCGCCACTTTCTCCTTTGCACTTGCAAGCCGCAGACTTTTCCCCCAATGTCTTTAAAAAGCTGGCTTCTCCTAGTGGCTTTCAAGCTTGACTGTGGAGCTAGCTGTAGTTACCTTGCAACACCTGGAAAAAAAAAAATCACACTATTTTCATACCTTGACTCCAAATACCGTATTTACTTGTGTAATTTGTGCCCTCACGTAACTTGCACACCCCTGATTCATTATCTAAAGTAATAAAAATTTTTACACATTTTATGCTCCTTGCTTCGCCGGACCACCAGCATGCTTGGCATGGCCACGTCAGACTGTGTGGCTGCAAAAGGTGTTAGTGGTGAAGGGATGCCACCACGCCACGCTCTGAGAAAAAAATTAAAAAAAAATTGCGCTAGTTGGCAATTGCATGAATAGAGTTCCAGCCCTTTCACCGTTTTGTTATATCAACCAATTTCTTAACAAAACTGCTGATTTTTTTATTCCTGATTTCAATTATTTTTGCATTAAAAAGCATTCATTCAATCTTTAAAAAATGATTGAAGCGAAGAAGAAGTCAGATTAGCATATTCAAGTTTATTATTTCTCACAATACAGAAAACCAACTTCCTGCTGGTAATGAGTGATAAAAATTAAAGAATGACCACAGCCAACAATTTCCTAACTCTTTCACTGAGTTGTGGTGACCAACAGTTGATTGCTTCAATGAGGAAGCTTTGGGACAGTGTGGTAAATTTCAAAACAAGGGATCACGCATAACAGTTTGTTGCAGCTCTCGCACCAAAAGCATTCCTTCCACCCACCAACCACCAAATTCTTTGCAACAGCAAGAGACCAAGAAACACCCACTTCACTTCCTAGTCGCTGGCACCCATTTTTTGACGCGGGAGTGCTCACACGGACAGTAGCCCTTCACCTTCTCAGCAGAGTTGCAGTTAGTTTCTTCAACCACTATTGAAATGAGCTCATCATCGAGGAAATGCTGAATATATTCAAGCAAGTCATCAGGCGAGCTTATAGTGAACGTCTTAGCGGGAACTGCCAGAAAAGGAAACCGAGGGGGTCGAGTAGGGATGTTACTGACGTCGATCTTCTTCATCCACTGACGCGCGCTCGCAAAGTTGGTTGGTTGGTTGGCCTCAAACAATGCTGGCACATACCCACTGCGGGGGAGTGGCCAAGACACAGGCGGTTACTTGCTGGATACAGGAACGTTTTGACAAGAAAAGGAATAGAAATAGTGTGTAGGCTGATGAAGGACAGAGGTCCTGTTAACTTGGAGATCGAAGGCGGGACAATGGCTTAATGTGCATAATAGTATACAACACCTGTAATGTTTCAATTTCGTACTGACTGAGAGTGGGAAAAATAAATTAGAATAGGAGTCGCTGCGTTTCTTGAAGGAAATTTTGCACAGCAGAGCGCACAGTCCTGTCGCTTCGTCCAAGCAAAGAAGCGCCAATGGAAAGAACAACCGCAGAGGACACAGACAAATCCAGTTGATGAAACGGAATTTGCAAAAGACTCTTCCTCAAATGAGAAAAGCGGTGGCAGAACAGCCGGAAGTGATCTATTGTTTCAGGTTCGGCACAAAAAGGGCACAATGGGAAAACCGCCAGGCCAGATCTGTGAAGGTAGAAATTTAGGGGGGGGGGGGGGGGGGGGGGGGGGGGGGGAATTTAGGGGGAAGAAGTTCGCTTTTGAGCTGTCCTCTTCTTCATCGGAAGAACTGCTCTGCACAACGTCATCGCTGTCGTCCTCGCTTCCTGAAACAATATGCACTCCGGTGTCTGAATCACCATCGTCTGAAGAAGATGGTGACGAAGGAAAGCGTCTTTTTCAAGAATACGGGCCAGCAATACACGTGTCGCCTCCGCCATATGCCATTTTTAAAACCCAGGTTGCCATACGAAAAAAACGTTTATGTGGTAGAAGAAAACGAAATTAACAGGTCAGTGCTGTCATCTGTCGAGCAAAAATGCCATATGCTCGTCCGAGACGCTGAAGGGAAGAACCTATTCAGCGAGGACGAGCTAGTCGTCCAAAACGGTTAAGGGGTTAACGAAGTACTTAGTTGTAAAAAATTTTTCGCTCGTGTGAGCCCTTTTCGAAGTTTTCGCAAAGGTTGAAATGCTGGTAGAGGGTAAAAAATTTTAAATGAAGTCTGAAACAGGATGCAATGGCTCATATTATTATTTTTAAATATTTCACTTGTATTGTTCTTTCATTTTCTTTGTTCATTAAGTGAACAAAAAATTGTGTCTTAAGCAATTTTTGTGTAAACTTCAGTAATAATGAAGCCACTATAAATTTTTCCTGCTTTCCCCTGTTGCTATAGTTTGTGCTAAACATATTTTTAAATTGTTAAAGGGTACTTTTTGAGAAAATTACTTTCAAAATTCCCAACAAGTGAATATTTCCTGAGATTCAGACAAATTACGGATCAAGGCTCTCCAAGTAAAAATGCTTGACATTATACACACCACCAACTTCAAAGCTTGTAGTCTAGGAATTTTATATTAGAGTAAATAGATACCTTTAGCTTAGCGCATACTGCTACCGCCGCCACTTGCCATGCCTCCCCTCTACACATGCACTGATTGGTCCCAACGAGGCAGGTGGGTGTGCTGCCCTCAGGGCAGTCTTCGCATGTGCAGTGGCAGGACGCAGTACGTGGTAAGCAGTGGCAGTAGAGGTACATGCTGTGCTAAAGGTATCTAATCTAACTTTGTTTGAGGTGAGAAAAATTTTCAAAGTTCAGAACCTGCCTTACTGGTAGGTATTGCCGAAAAGTGTGTTCACTGCAGAACACATTCATGTCGCCACCTGTTTTTCTGTCACATGTGCAGTCGAACCCACTTATATCGAACTCACAAAAAAAAACGAGTTTGATATAACATTTAGTTTGATATAAAAGTAGCAGTGAGTTTAACAACAAACAAACATTTCGAGATGGAAAAAGTTCAAAATAGTCGGGATTTTTTTATATTTTTATATCTTCATTGCCTCAGAGAGAACATAATTTTTCGATGTTATTGATAGACTCTGAACAGCTGAGACCGCAGCCTTCTGTCGACATGTAATAGCGATTAACCATGCTGAGCGTATGGAGCACATCGAAGCACATGGGCACATGTTTCTTCAAGTCCTCATTGCAATTTGCATCAGTCGTGCCTTCGTTATTTGCGACATCAGCAATAATGTGTTCGTCCGCAATCTCTTTGCAGTCTCAACGTTGTCATTCGTGGCGGAGACAAAGTCGCCTACGGCTGCCCTAGCAAATTCAGGCAGCTGGTTCCACAAATCATCAAGACTTGCGACGGCTTCATCGAGCTCATGCGAGAAAGAACTTGCTCCATCTTCTCCAAGAAAGGAGAGACCAGAATGTTGGAAGGAAATCTGTATAGTTTCATTTTTTACATCATTCCACGGCCCACTTAGCTTAGACAGTGTGCCTAGGGGGTCGGTTTTTGTGTCTCTTTCAGTCCTCAGATTCTTCAAGAGCCATTCAATCAGACATTTCCTAAAGTCAACTTTCACCACAAGGATTATCCCCTGGTCCAAGAGTTGAAGCACTAACGTTGCGTTCAGCAGCAGGAAGCGAAGTGTAATGTTGCTGGAACTAGCACTACAGCAGTGGGCACAGACGTAGCGATCTTGGCCTATCGATTTGTCGTTCCAAACCTTCAGCCACTTGTCAAAAAAGTTCGAGGGTTATCCGCTCTCTTCGATTAGACCTGTAGGTCACCAGCATTGCTGAGACAGTTGCTTTTTCCGATCACGAGTGCTCGAAGCTTTGTCGATCCATTCATGTTTGTGGCAAGCAACTTTGGATTTCTTCTCTCCTCATTCGACTCGCTTGATAATTTCCAATTTCATAGAAAAAGGGAGGTTTTGCCGTTTCGCGGTTGCCATCGCACGCATGCACGCACAGACAACGAAAACCATGTGAAATTGCCGATAGCAGCATGACGCACCGAATGTGCGAACTCATCACAGTGCGGGCACAACTGATGCAACACACTAAAAATGCATATTCTGGTTGGCTGGGTGCGCGCCCTCCGCCTACGTCTTGGAAAATTCGCGTCGTCATTGGTCTGCGCGTGCTACGTAGCACCAATAGTACCCGCAGGTCCGTGCGGGAAACCTAACCTGTGGAGATGTGCTGGCAATGTGCCAGCTTCTTGAGTAGACCGGAGTTGCTCAAAAGTTCGATCGGACCTGCGGGGAAGCTGACTCCCGGAGATACGTGAAGGGAAAGCCAGCTTCTTGAGTCACCCAGTGTTGCCCGAAGTTTGATCTGTCGGATGTGACGGCTAATTTCTGTACGATATAGCCGTACATTTTCCTATACAGTCATTTGGTATCTTTAGAGTGCTTAGAAATTATTCGATATAAGGTATAATTTGATCTGACCAAGTTCGATATTATCGGATTCAACTGTAGGTACTGTGGCTCTTAGAGAAGCGGACATGTGATGCGTTGCTTGACATCAGGTTGAATACATCGTTAAAGATCTATTTTCGTCAGTTTACATCATCTCATTTTTGGGACTGGGTGGTCAGGCAGGCCAACACAGCATCTACGTGAGCATTTTCCAGAAACAGTTAGTGGCCAACTTTGCCTCATTATGTACAGCACGGAGGCAGAAGTATCCTAGAGTCATTTCTTTTCTCCTGTTACACACAAGAATGAAAATTGCCCTTCAACAGGCTCAGGGACATTCAGATCAGTAGAGGATAACCTGGAAACTGGTGATTTCTTGATATTTGACTTCTTTGCCCTCTGTTTTCATGTCCACTCATTTTCAACTTTGCAAAATTTGAATCTTTAGTGCCAAAGTATGGCCACATAAGTATTTATGCCTTTTCTTTGCGTAAATTCTTGAGTGTTTGGGTATGAAGTGATGGCAACATGAGGCGTTGAAAGCATGGCTGGTCTGAAGTGGTATAACTGTCGCATTCTTTTGACTGCGATTAGAATGACGAATCTGAAACCCGGTTTTGTTTTTTCTTGTATTTTAAATAATGGTGCCCAGCTTGCGTCAGTTCTCTTTATATTATTTTTGGTGCTGGGAAACAGTTCCTGTAGTGATCTATTCTCGCCATGATACGGCCTCTGCAGGCTTGCTCTTGCTGTCACATGTTTCAGTGTGCCGCCAACACCGTCCTATGCACTCTTGCCATCTGAACAAGCCAAAATTTTCATTCTGCCAAAAATATAGGGTCCTTCTTGTGGTAGCAGAGATTCAAGAAGTTATTTTTGTTTTTATATTGTGATGAACCTGTTAGAGAAATGATTAATTTTGCTTACTGGGGGCAGATCTTGTTTCACTACCTCGAGCGCTGCTGTCTGCAATGTGTATATACTCAATGTTGAAAATGGTTTAAAGCAGTCCAAATAGAGCCTTGCCTGCAGCCTTCTGTGTCTGTCGACTGATAACTTGTGGAAAATGTTATAAACTGACAAGCACAGGAAAGACTACTTGTGCATGAAAGTGTAATGCCAACTCTAACCGTTGATGGAGCAGGACAAGAGCACATTTGGCTTTGAAAGAGATACTCGACGGCTGGTGCGGAGTGGGGAAGAATCAGATTCTTGCATAGCACCAAATTTCATGAACTGCTGCACTTGCAAAGTAATAAATTAGAGCCATGCACAATATCTTGTGTCTGATAACTCTCTGGTCCAGGCGATGACCTCGAAGCAGCCATGGTTTACTTCATCACACAAAAGGTAATATCGTAAAAAATGTGGTTTTGGGAGCATCAACATGCATGCTGCGAAAACAGTAATTTTATTTCCTTTTGCCATCCACAAAACAACATCCACTCGCATATAATGGCTTCAGAGTGCATATATGTGCCAGAAAAATAAGTGGGGGCACATATGTGCTCTATAGTGAAGGCACGTTTCGGCATTACCTACCAATAAGGCTGGTTGTGGACTTCAAAATTTTTTTTCTCGCCTGAAACAGTTTTCTCACATTAAAATTTCTAGATTACAAACTAAGAAGTTGGTGTATATAATGAACCATCTCATGCATTTTTATCTGTAGGGCCTTCATCCATAATTTATATCTGAATCTTATGAAAAAGTTACTTTTTGGGAACTTTGGAAGTGCTTTTCTTAAAAAGTACCCCTTATGACAATTTTAAAATATTTTAAGCATAAACTAAAGCAACAGGGCAAAGTTGGAAAAGTTACTAGTGACTTCAACATTAAGCGGAGATGGGGGTCTTCAAATGGTAAAAAAAAATTCGAAAATTTCGATTTTTCAGAAAAGTCGTATTCCGATTCAATGCACTCTGAAGTACCTGCCTCCAAAGTTTCAAGGTCACATTCAACTTCCAACTACTGTAAAATGGACGTATTTGATGCCTCCGAAGTGCTGAAATCGTCAGTTCAGAGCAAAATGCCACAGCAATTTGTGCCCTTCACTTCCCGCACCTATCTCCGATGGCTGGAAGTGTTGCTTGTTGGGCGAGTTGGTGATCCATAATAATAGAGAAGCGCGTATCAAAACAGGACAACAGGAGGAACACAGAACGACACGAGCGCTGATCCGATGGCTGCCATCTGAGTCTTAGTCAAAAGCTGGCACCTTTTCCTATCTATCGGTATTACTCGCTATTGTGAAATCCTCTTGGAACGTCCACATTTTCGCCGTCTTCTGAGGCCTCTACAGCGACCTCCAATTGATTGGCGCACACACTTCAAGTGCCATTTTCTCATTTTTGCCAACATGACAACCCTTACGGAAGCTTTGTCAAGTTTTTTATGGTGCAATTTCAGTTAATATTATGCCGTTGAATTCAGCCAGAACTTTACTATGGAGCTATGCTATCTTTTTGTGGCTGAGTCGAGCATATCAAATTTTATGAAAAATGATGTTACTTAACCATAATTAGTAATTATAGAGCTTTGACATAATTAACATTTTATATGACGATTTATCTCTATGACAATATAAATGGCATAGCTCTGCATGGCAGGTATTTGGCTACATCTCTATTTCAATCGGAACTAAAAAAATGTTGAGGGAAAGTGTCGTGATGCAACAGAAGCTTGGTTTGGGTTAGTTGGTTTAAAGTCCTTGTGTACATAGCGCTAGACAGACGAAGATGATACAGAACACAGGACAGGCACTTGACGACTCGTAAGAATTACCTAATTAGACTTGAGTTGTTTTTCATAGTATGAGAGCCAATTAAGGTATATGAAAACTGATTATATTTTTGAATACAGGCAGAAGAAATTCATATACATGCCCAATGTTACTACGATATCTCTAATAACAATAATTTTCACTTTAAGACTCGTGTCTCCGCTTAATGAAGTTTATGCTAAGAATTTCTTAAAATTTACAATTTTTGTGTCTTTAGTGAACTGAAAAAATGCAGAAAATTCTTGCATGGTTTCATTAATAGAGTCAAATGAAAGAACAATGCAAGTGAAATATTTAAAAAGATTATTTGTAATTGTGCCCTGTTTCATGCTTAATGTGAAATTTTTTTACCCTCAACCAACTTTTGATTCTTTGTGAAAACTACAAAGAGAGTGTACGTGAGCAAAAAGTTTCTTTCAAGATAAATACTTGTTCAAAACTCTATTCACGCAATTGCCAACTAGCCCACTTTTTTTTTTTTTTCAAAAGAATCGGTGGTGGTTGCTTTTGGGTCTGGGACGTTTCACGTGAAATGACCCCGTACTGGAAAGAGCTAATGGCAGTAATGGCCGCACCGCAGTGCACCGTTCTCTTAGGAATTCGAAGGTCATAATGCGCAGTATACTGTATTGGTACATATAAATCTTTTTTTTACAAAGATGACTAGGCATATGTGAATATTTGAAAATTTCGAATATTCAGTCGAATAGTAAAGTATTAGATATTCGATTCAATTTGATCCAAATGTCTGGTACTCAATATCTCGAAGTATTCGTCTTGAGCGAATAACATTTCTGAAACTCTTGCATCGTGTAGTTTTGGTTCAGCATATCTCCTTCTGGATAGCACCGCGTCGTGTGCGTTACCAAAGCCCCGACTCCGCGTCACGTGCCTGCGCTGCAGCATGTATGCTGTAGCCGGCCTGCGCATGCTCGTAGCAACAGACACGAGCAGGCAGAAGCGCAGTTTCAAAATCTTTACCTGTGGTGTGCACGTGCAGTGACCGGCACAGTGGCGTGTGTCAGTAGAGAGATTTGGCATAGTGCGGTCCGCTTTCACACGTCACCAATGTGCTGATTTGTATCGACTAGGCAGGCATGCAAATAGCTGGCCAGCGTCTGGCGTCTTATGGCATCCTCCGGGTAATCTGCACATGTGCGGTAACTCTGCGCAGAAGAGGATTGCTATAGCGGCCGCAGATCATGCTATGCTTCTGGGAAAAAAGCTTGAATTGGACACCATTTACCCAGCTTGTTCACACTGGCAGTCACTTTCCCAAATAAACAGTTGTGAGAGCAAACCTCCGGTAATCTTGGGCACACATTGGAATCTGAAACTACTGAGCCGTTTGCTGTCCGATTTGCCACTAGTCAGCCGGGCATCACATGAGGGCACCGTTCTATTGTGTTTTATCTCCATTTGCCTTTGCCTGTTGGCTTTGTGATTGTGTTGTTGCATGTTTATTACTTCGAGCTGCGCATGTGCCATCATGCTATCTCTCTGGGAACTACATAACATGGGGGGGTGGCGGGAGGGAATTTGCGTCGACTTATATTTGGAGTCTGCTTTTTTTGGCCGTCGAGGGTCGCGAGCTAGGGCAGTCAACATATAGGCGGCATTATATGGTATATATTGCACATTATAAGCTTTGTAGAGTTTTTTAGGAAGTGTTCGCGAAATCTCCATGTAATCTGCACATTCCCTTTTTGAAGCTGTAATTTAAAGAAAAAAAAGTGCACCGATTACACAAATGAGTATGCTGTAACACGTAGTGCATTCTGAAGCATTATGCGATGTCACCCGCGGAATTTTGCAGATTCTTTGTTCCCAATTTGCGGAACTTAAATTTTTGTGTTGAAAAATTAGGGGCCTTAGGTATGTGTAACTGAGAAAGAGAGCAGAGTGGATTAGGAAACACAAGCTGAAATCAAGATGAAAGGTAGTTAGGCAGGACATGTAATACGGAGAGCAGACGGTTCATTAGAATAACAAAGTTGATTCCAAGAGAAGGCAAATGTAGCAGGGGGTGGCAGAGAGTCAGCTGGGTAGATAAGGTTTGGAATTTTGGAGATTGGGTGGTTAGAACAGGCACAGAAATGTTATGTTAGTTGCAGATCAGTGGGAGGGTCCCTTGTCCTGCAATGGGACTGAGTCATGTTGACGATGATAAGGATGGGCAACTGTGTGTACATACCCTCCTTTACCAGCTTTGAAAGCATCTATCACTGTACAAGTGACCTCTTTTTCGAAGGGACTCTAGATCTGAAAACAATTTCATGTTCTTTTTTCTTTTTTGTAGAAGGTGGTTGTGGTCTGAAGGCATCATACTCCACTGTGTTTCATGCATATTTAAACACCTTTATGAGATAAAGCACCTTCAGTCATGCTCTTTTATATTTCCTACACCTTCCGTGCTACTCATGACGTCATCCTTATTGTCATTCTGTAAAACCTGATGGAAATCTTTGATATTGTTAGTAAAGCATTAAAGCCTCAAACTGGCTAAGCTGACTTGCCATTGATTAAACCAGCAGGCTCAAACTAATGTGGCAAAAATGGCATGCCATCTATTATTACATCTTGGGTAGTTTGCCTGTGTTGATAACATTTCCTGGGTTTGCCTGTTTTGTTGCACCTTAAATTAAGCACAAGCTCTAGGGCAGTACCGAATGGTTGAAAAGCTTCCTATACAGCTTTATTGGGATCTTCTAGTAATGAGTTATTATTTCCCAATTTTAGTTTCATTGAACACCACATAGCTACTTTCAGAATTTAGCAAAGTGGTTTTCTGCTGCACATTGATATAACCAAGTTCTTGAACATTGCATATAGATGTTGTGAATTTGTGTGGCAAGCATATTAAATAAAACATTAGGAGAGATAAGCCTGTCATTACTACCACTCTTCCTAGCATGTGTGAATGTCACACATAAAGATAATGGCTGACAGGTGCACAGCAGTTGACTGGAATGTGCTGCTACTACTGTGCCATCTGTACTGCACGGGTGCTGTCTGCATGGAGTCTGTTGTGGAATGCATTGAAGGAAATAAACAGAGGCCTTCATGCAATTTTGCTTGAAAGAGTGATAGCATGTACAGCCTTTTTCAGAAGTTGAGAGCCAGACGGGTTTGCTTGTAAGCTGTGTAGCAGGGCTGCAGGGCATCTGTCCAAGTCGTTACCTTCAGAGAGGGCAGGACCAGAGTTCCTCTTACCTTCGAGCGATTTAAACGCTGTTGGTGTTTACGAGCCAGATGTCGTGGCCCAGAACCAGACCAACCTGAGCTCTAAACTTTTGACAAAGGCTCTTCGTCAAGCTTGTCATTGCTGTAAGATGCAGTAGCCTCCGGAATGGTTCGTGACATGCTGATCGAGGCTTAGGAGGCGGATAGAATGGTACTAACACGGACGTCTCTTGAGCTGCTCTACGCAGTCGCCATCTGAAGATCCCCAATGGCTACCAACCTGCTCCTTCAGGAGCAGGCAGAGAAACTGGTTGCGGCCATGCAGCTGCACTCATTGCAAGCCCAGTGGGTTAACGGCTTGTTACAAGTGCGTGAAGGTGCCTTAGTGTTCTGCCAAACATCATAGCTAGTGACAATAGTTGGAGGCTCACTAGTTGGTGTGACGTCTGAATAAATGAGATTCTTGCACAGCTGTAGCATATGGCAAACATAGAGAGAGGAGCACAACACAAGAGCTCGAATTGAGCTCACTTGTAGCTCTAGTATAACATCATATAAGGGGAGAATGAACAAATATCTACATAACATTGGTGCTTGTGCCATCATGCCACTTATTGGGCCAACTGACTAGGAAGCTCAGCTCTCTGTTAAGCATGTTACTAGCTTTAGTTGATACCCACCTAATGTCTGTCAGAAAAAGGAAAGACATCTGGTGAAAGGGGAAAGCAAAGAATTCTTGCCATACTGGTTGAGCGCCTTGGAAACTCGTGTGTTGTCAGTTGTTCATTCTCCACTATTTATATTGTCTACATTCGCTGTGGTCGGTGCTTGCACAAGAATTTCAAACCACATGTACTGCAGTGTGCCTTCTTTAGAATGGAGGCGAAATACTAGAGACCGTGTGCTGTGCGATGTCAGTGCACGTTAAAGAACCCCAGGTGGTCGAAATTTCCGGAGCCCTCCACTACGGCGTCCCTCATAGCCTGAGTCGCTTTGGGACGTTAAACGTCCATAAACCAAACCTTTATTTATTCACTTATTTATACAAAACACCCTTAAAGGCCCTTAATATGAGGGTAATTACATAGGGGGGGGTGCACAGGCAAGTAATCAAAAGAAAGAAATAAATAAGCCAAAAATTCAAGAAACTACAAACAAAAACAGATAAAAGCATATGAATCCTTGGAATAAAAATACAAAACCGACATAATTAAACATTGAAGCATAAATGGCAAGAAACAGAAACATTAACAAAGCAGCAGACAGTAAAGCTAATACAAGTTATACAATGTCTATCCACAACGGCATGAAAATAAAAGAACGAGAATCATCAATAACAGAAATAAAAGACAAAAACCTAATGCACTGTTAAGTTCACAATGTACTGAAAGATGTTACGCAGAAGTAGTGGCAGATATTAGTTTATAAAATTTCTCCGGATCAGTGGTGGTAGCAACATCTGAAGGGAGAGCGTTCCAGTTGGTTATAGTGCCTGGAATGAATGAATGTGCATAGTTAGATGTACGGTATGACAAGCGCTTAACTTTAAACAGATGGTCGCGGCGGTCAAAAACGGAGGAAGGCAAAAAAAAAAGTCATTACGAAGCGTTGAGTGATGATACAGTTTATGAAAAAGTGATAAGCGTGCTACTTCAGGACGGAGATATAGATCTTGCAGATCAGCGCGTTTCTTCAGGGCTGTGATGCTGGAATGACGTGAATAATCGGAGTAGATGAAATGAGCGGCACGATTATGCAATGATTCGATGTTATTTATTAAATATTCTTGATGAGGGTCCCAAATAGCCAAAGCATATTCAATTTTAGGTCGAATAAGAGTGGTGTAAGCACGTAAACGGAGGCGAGAGGGAGCATGCTTTAATTTATGCTTTAAGAGGCCTAATGACCGATTAGCAGATGCAAGAATAAGGTTAATGTGGTGGTTCCATGTTAGGTGCGAATGAACGTGAAGACCGAAGTATTTATACGTGGTTACCAACTCAACTGGAGTGCTATTTAAAGAATACGCTGTTTGAAATCGAGACATTCGGTTAGTAAAAGACATAAATTTTGTTTTGGAAAGGTTAAGTTGCATAAGCCAAGTAGAGCACCATGCTGTTGTCTCGAGGTCGGATTGTAAGGCTAGGCGATCTTCGTTAGTATAAATTTTGCGATAAATTACACAATCGTCGGCAAAAAGTCTGATTTGGGAAGAAATGGAGTTAGGTAAATTGCTAATAAATATAAAAAAGTGAGGGGCCAAGCACGATTCCTTGTGGGACGCCAGAATGTACTTGGCTGAGAGACGAATTATGGTTATTGACACTGCTAAACTGAAACCTAGAACAAAGAAAATCTTTAACTCATGCAATAACAAGAGGGTGAATATTAAGAAGTGGTAATTTGGTTAATAACCGGTTACGAGGTACCCTGTCGAACGCTTTGGAAAAATCAAGAAATGTGGAGTCGACATGAATTCCAGCATCAACAGATGAATGAAATTCGTGGATGAAACCAGCAAGCTGCGTTTTGCACGAGTACCCTTTACGGAAGCCATGTTGGTATTCAAAGATGATGTTGTGTTGTTCTAAAAAGTTAAAAACTTGCGAATGAATCACGTGTTCAATGAGTTTGCAAATCGTGCTAGTTAATGAAATCAGTCGATAATTGAGTAGCAGAGAACGATCACCGGACTTGAAAATAGGCACGACCTTAGCTAGGCGCCAGTCACGGGAAACCAAACCACATGAAAGGATTGCGAAAAAATAGCGGACAAGATGCGATGGGTACCTTCAGATGAGTTTTTGAGTATTTTGTTATTAAAACCAAGGTGATCAGACACTGATGTCATTTTAAGTTTCCTTAGTAAAGATAAGATACTAGTCTCGCTAATAACTATTTCGGACATTGAGGTATTAGAATGATTCGTAGTAGCAGGGACTAAATAAACCTCTTCTCGGGTGAAGACTGATGTGACTGCGTCGTTAAGAACTTGTGCGCATTCAGCCACAGGAACGCTGCCTCCTTTAGTTATATCAGGATGATTCGAAGGGTTGATCATCTGCCAGAACTTACAAGGGTTATTCTTTAACAATGATGGTAAATCGTGGGTGAAGAAATGGTGGCGAGCGGATTTAAGCGCCGTCTGATATTTTTTATCGCACTTTTTGTATTGTTGCCAGGAATCAGAGTGCCTGTTTTTGTCGGTCTGTCTGTAAAGACGCTTTTTCTTATTATTCAGGCGGCGCAGGTGTCTATTAAACCAGGGCGCGGTGTTAGTGTGTGGTATACTGATAACAGGTATAAATCTGTCGATAAGTGCAGCAAGTTTGTTGCTGAAAAGGTTCCAGTTGTCCTCCACTGAACGTGTTAAGAAACCAAGAAGGAAGTCCTCAGCAAAAACTGTCATCTCAGCGTTATTTTTGTAAGATGACGTGAGCTTTCAGGGACAGTGTGTTCACACATATACTATACTGCTTTGATTCATAGCCTTCATTTGTGTCTCTGCATTTTCATTTTTGGTTCCATACTATTATTGATACTGGGATCAGACATGTAATCCAGGCACGCAGTGTTTCTACTCCTGGGGGACTGACAGCAGCGCACCATATCCACCGAAAGGGGAAGAAAAGCCTTGTCATATTCCTCGTTCTGTAGACTGACACATTATGTAGCAGCAGCATATTAGGGCAGGCAGTTTACCTTTCTGCTCTTAATGTCATGGGAAAATGCATCTTGTGAAATACTTTTCCCTTCCCTGTGCAAAGTCTGCAGGAACTTGGCACAGCTTCTGGAAGTGCATAAGTATCTAGTTCCCAATGTGCTATGATGTGTGTGTTCAACCGTGTTTAAGGACCCTCATCTCAAAAAGCCATTGAAGTGCAACTTCCTTGGATATAATTGTTGTATTTTACTGTGACATCAGTTATCTCTTTCTTTACTGAGGGAAAACAGGCAATTTCAGGGTAGTGTGCATAAAATTTTTTTCACCCTTTTATTTAAAAATTTTTCTTTATTGCAGCACATCACAGTGTAGCTAACGATATGCTGTGTGCTTTGTATCTCTTCAGTGATACAAAGAGAACAATATATGTTCCTTGCAAAAAAAAGAAATCTTTGCTGAAATTTCAGACTTGCACAAGAAGTCACTAAGATATTAAACACTCCTTTCGCAAATTAAAAGAACAAGAAATCTACAATGTACCTACATTTTGTGCTTTACTGTATTGTAAGTGAGTATTCAGAGTTACAGAGCTCTTCATACTAAACTTTCTGGTCAGCAAAAAAAAATTGCTCACGTGCAGTGCTTTGGGCGACTCCACAGTGCAGTGCTAAGGTGGACGTTGAGCCATCTTGCAGAAAATGGTGTCCGCTATGGTGCTGGTCGCACAGAGCCATTTAGAACATGCTCGGCACCTTCAGAGAGGCTCGGAAAGTAGTGATTTTTCTGGGCAGTGGTGAAAACGAAAGTTACAGACAGACACCTGTTGATAGTCGGGGCTGAGTGGCACAATCATTTCCGTCCGAACTAACTTAAGGCAAATGGACTTCATTTTTTCACACAAGGCTATTGCTTCCACCTACAGGGTCGAGTGTCGATGCTGCAAAATCGCTAGAACGGTGTCGTTGCTGAGCAAGTGAGTGCCAGACGAGGACGCCACCTTGGGTGCCATACTTGTCGCAATCGCAGTGTTGACAGGTTTCATGCAAGTTTAAAAATACTCCCTCATACGGCTGATAAAAAAAAAAACAATTCTGAAACCGAAGTACAGCTCTTCTGCAACATACTGAATGGCATTACTTGTCCAGAAGCAACCTGGATTGCTCAAAATGGGGAATTTTGTGCCATAGTTCAAATTGAACGATCCTGATAGGCATGGTAAGGAAAGAGTTAAAGGCAAGTTTCACAGTTCAGCATTGTCGGCATAACATGAAGGAGCATGAGGAGAAAAAGGGAGCGGCGCTCGGTGTGCATCATGGATTCGTGACGGCCTCTGTGCTCAATGGCTCAAGCTAATGCTTGTGCCGTTCACTGTGTCACATATTTGTGGTGGCCTCTGTGCGTAGTAGTGTGGTCTAGTGTTTGTGCCATTCGCACAAGGCACGGTCTGAGTGGTCACGCCTAATCACGCCAAGGTCACAACTAGAAGAAAGAAAAGAAAGATTACAGAAATAAATACTGAAAATACATCTAGCACTGCAAACAGCTGTCGCAGAATGTCGCGGTGCACAAACATGGTAGCAATAGTTTTTTTTATCATTCTTAGCTGTGCCTTCTATTTGTGATTGCTTTGCAAGCTAGCAGTCTCATCATCAGCGCAGGTTGATTACCGCATGGTACACTGCAGTTTTTCTGTGCAATGTTTTTATCCTCTTCACTGTGCTGTTGATGCTACCGTCTTGGTTGCTTTGGGTGCTTATTCTAGTTGTTTGGTCACTTTTTTTTATGGTTTGACATTTTTGTGTTTGGCTTTTGTTGGAGATAATGTCATGAAGTGATTACATGCAGGTAATCAGGGCTGTTTCACATTTACTGTGATATGTTGGTTCTTTTTCACCCTCTTTTCTCCAGGTGTCTGAGCTCGACAAAATCTTTCCTGCAGTTGTTGAAGAAGAGGAGGATCAGTTGAAGATGGGGCTATCTCTCAGGGATGAATTTGCACTAATCACCAACGTGAATGCTATCTTTGTGGTAGGTTCAGTTCATTGTTTGTGCATGACAGTCTGTTGCAAGTTGCTTTACTGCAATGCATCTTGGCGTGGACTTAGTCATAATTTGATACGGTATTGTCGCAACAAGAATGCAGAAAAGCGAACTAAACGCATTGAAAGAAAGCAACTCAGCAAGGGTGATAGCAATGCATGCACTTGCCAGTCGTTAGAACCAAAAGCTGGGGCTGTTGGCTGTGCTTTATTTAAACCGTAGTTGGCACTTCCTAGACAGTATGCTTTGAGCACACCCAACTTTTTACTCGGATTTAAAAAAAAAAATGCATATTTCATATTTTGTTCTCTATGCTGCGCCAGACCAGCAGCATGTACTATGCAGGTGTGTGCAAGGCAGGTTTGTGAAGGTGAAGGTCAGCGCAGCCGCATCGCCGTGTGCGGTTGCAAAGTGTGTGAGGGTCGAGGGCACGAATTATGGACCGTTTACCTGGCTCACTCGCGCTGTCAGTCACTTTCTGAGATGACCAGTTGCGCGCATGCCAGAATCCGAAACTAGAGAACCGTTTGCTGTTTGGTTTGCCGCTAGTCGGCCGGGCCGCACGCTAGAGTGCTGTGTTATCGCACCCGTTATCTCCTTTGCCTCCCATTGCTGGCTTCGCGATTGTATCATTGCGCTTTTATTGCTTTGAGCTGCACACGTACCATCCCGCCATCCCGCGGGGGACTACATAACATGGGGCGCGTCGGGAGGGGGTATGTGCGTTATATTTGGAGTCAAGTTCTTTTTGTTCTTTTGGCCAGCAAGGGATGCAAGATG
Organism: Amblyomma americanum; assembly: GCF_052857255.1. Lineage (NCBI taxonomy): Eukaryota > Metazoa > Arthropoda > Arachnida > Ixodida > Ixodidae > Amblyomma > Amblyomma americanum. The sequence goes on along the minus strand of NC_135497.1, from coordinate 307,082,254 downwards.
TGGGCTTGGTCTGCGTATAGGTGGCAATATACAGTATATATTGCACGTTATGACTTTTGTAACGTTTTTTAAGGCGCATTCAAAAAATTTTCGCGTAATTTGCGCACCCTCCTTTTGAAGGCTTAATTTAAAGAAACAAAGTGCGCAAATTTTGCGAGTAGGTATAGTAATTGTCGCAGACTGTCCCGAGCACCGCCAAATTGACTGTGTGACATCAGTCATTAGGGATTTAGTCTTGTCTCGTCTAGCGAGCCCACGTGACACAACTGACCTTGCATGGCAAACAGAAAACACTAAGGCGCCATGCTGGTGGCAGTGAACAAAATGCACCATTTAAAAAGTGGGCGTATTGAAATCTTACAACAGTGTAATGTATAGTTTCCTTTTCAAGTCCAATACACTAGCAGTCTCTGCGTAGCTCCAGCTACCAGGAGAATAGCCTGCTTGGCTGTCCTCTAGACTCTTGCCCCGAGCTGCCAGAAGCAACTGAGATTGTGCAAAAATGGGTCTCCAGTTTGTTTCTCCACTCAAAACAGAATCGAATTCAACTGAATGAAAACAACATCCAGTGTCCTCACTGTTCCACCTTTTTCAGTGGGTGCTGCAAGACGTGTGCCCGTTCAGGGACAGAGAACAGCTTGCTTATGAATGTGCCCGAGAAACTTCTCTGGAGTTTCGGCCCTGGACAACAATCCTTTGCGATATCATTTGCAAGCCGGTATGTGTGTGTACGTGCTTTCTTGTGCTCATGACTTTGTGTAGTGGCTGCATTTGCTGCAGCCTCTGTTGCAATTGACTGGGGTATCATTAAGGGACAGGAAAAGATCAGTGGGGTTTAGGGAACAGGCACAAGTTTACAATATCGTAGCTGAAATTTAGACGAGGAAATGGACATGGGCCGGATGTCTAATGCAATGAGCAGATAGATTGTTGTCTGTTAGGGTGGCGGAGTAGATTCTAAGGGAAGGAAAATGGAGCAGGGGATGGCTGAGGGTCGGGTAGGACTGAAAGTCAAGTAGAGCTCAGATTAGGTGGGGCACAAGAAATTGTATAGCATTTGGACAGATCTTTGCCCTACTGCTGATATAATTTTTCTGATGACAGTGAGGGCTGTGCATTTCAAGTGGAAGTTCTTGTACATTCACTGTTTTTACTGTTGACAGCTCTAGTTTTCGCTGCGTCTGAACATGGTTGCTCTTCAATTCTGAAATGCACTAGGGTACTTGGTACACAAGTCAGTGAGGTTGTCATGCTTATGAAATGATAATTTAATACTCACTGACTTCCAGACTTTCGCTTTTTCATGTCTTGATTGCAGCGTGCCTTGGCGACCACAAACGCAATTGGGGTGGCGGAGAATGCCATTTCGCGTGGGCGGGTGTTCCGGCAGCTCACTGATCTGGCTGACCTGGTTCTCAATGGCCACAAGGTCCAGTTGGACTCACTGACACACAACCAGGCCGCCTACGAGGCACTCAAGCTGCATTACCAGCAGGACAGATGGCGCCTCACTGCTCCTCTCAGTGGGTACTCTTTAGTGCTGTTCATCTCATTTCGGAGTTTTACCACATTGAATCCTCTTTCAAATGTGGTAGCATTTCACTTCAGTCCCTGAAAATTTCACAACTTTTAATGTGTGTCGCCCTACTTCTTGGATGGAAGAGAGAGGGTGAAATGGTGAAGAAACAAGAAGCGTGGCATGCATGCTTGTCTAAGTACACCAGTGCCAGTCTTAGCTGGGTATTAATGAAGGTTGTGTCAGAACGCTAGGTATTCTTCGGTACTCCACAGACCTTCTTGTAATTCCACAACAATGGCTGCAGATTATTTCAATATAGTCACATTAAATGTGAAGGTCATTAGAAAGCGTAACCATACAACTGCAGAAGTTTGTTTCGGCAACAGAATTAAATAATAAACTGAATAGTATTTGCATTATTGATAGCTTCATGTTTGAATGCTGGGACCTATGGCCATGAGGTCAAACCCTGGCTGTTGCAACCACATTTCGCTGGAGGCATAATGCAGAAACGCCCACAGATGTTGTAGGCACAGTTTAGAACCCGAAGTGGTTGAAATTTATCTAGAACCATCTACTATGATATCCCTCGTAGTCCACATGCAGCTTCAGGATGTTAAACTTCAGATACCGTTCTTTATCGTAGGTATTGCTGGGATGTCTTAGGGGAACTATGTGGGAATCAATGTCACCACTCATTAGCAGCATATGTTGCACACACAATATACCATATTTACACGATTGTAAGTCGACTCGAATGTAAGTCGACCGCCCAAATCACATTTCTGAAAAATAATAAAAAAACTTCCGAGGTTGTTTAAGCTTGGCCTTGAATAGTTAAACGCGATAGCATTATCCAGGGGCCGCCGTTTATCATCAGCCGCTATCGGCTGCTGCGCGCGGGCGTACCCGTGGGCTCACTCCAGAACGAAAATTTATTAGTCACTGGACTACTTGTCCACACTTGCACCATCGTCCTCACTAGCACTGCCATCGTGATCGCTGCTGCAGTCCCACAGCATGTTGTTCTAACATTGTCGTCCAGTGAATCCCGTACTTCGCGAACAACCACATCACGGCATCACGTGAAACACCTGAAAATTTTCCTCGCTGCAGCTGCCACACCTGTATTACCCGTCGCAAACATTGAACTTGCGGCTCAGCGTGCCGCTGTTCATTTCTTCAGCGTAAAAAATGGCAGCCATCTGTATGCGGCCGTGAACGAGTGCCGGTCGCTTGCTGGACCTCGAGCACAAATGATGGCTTACGAAGCACTATATTAAAAACTTATGAAACGCGGCCGGCAGTCGTCAAATGCGTCAGAGCCTAAGAGAAATTATGCGTGAATGGCTAGAGAAATTATGCGTGAATGGCGTTGGCTCTTCTGTCAGCTACCGACACTACCTGGCACCGCTGCCATTCCGAGGGGGGGTCCCGCCTTGAGTGGAACAGTGGCCCTTCTATCAACTATCAACGCTCCCTTGAGCGCCGAGCGCGCATTTGAAAGTAAAAAGAAAACTTGTTGGATGCTTGAGCTTCCCTTAGAATTCAATTGCGTTATTGGGCCGCCTCCGCTTATCAGGAACCGCAGTCACTAGCCACTTGTGGGGTGCCAGTTTGCTGTTTATCGATAGCCACCGCCCGTATGCGCGGGCAGGGGATAGCAGTTCTGCGCATTGACATAGCAACTGCTCAACGCCAGCATCAAGAGCGATGTGACGGAGCCATGCAGCAAAAATGCAACCATGCTGTAGCATGCCTGATATCTCGTTTGTCTCGCCTTTACTTATAGTATGATGTTTTCATTTCGATTGTAAGTCGACCCCCTCCCCACTTCGGATTTTCAAATTTAAAAAAATAGGTCGACTTACAATCATGTAAATACGGTATTTGCCAACACAGGAAGCGAAACTGGCAAGTCAGTGCATAACTTCAGGGCACAGCTTGGCAACAAGCTACACCATTTAGTTTTGTCCGTGCCATGGCACAGTGCAAAAGGGTGCCTCTTTAATAGTAGGGTCTTTCGTAACACCGGAGCAAAGCCTGGGTCTTTTCCTCCCTTGCAGTAAAGGCCACCCAGTATGAAAGAGTGACCACACTGGCTGAGAAATACTATGACTTTGAGTCCTTGGTGGAGATCTGTGAGCTCACCAAGAACAAGGAGAAGCTGGAGAGCTACATGGTCCTGTTTAAAGACTAGGTATGCATGAATTGTTCTCACCGTTTTTAAATCTTGAGAATGAACACCTTATTTGTTCACCATGTTGTAACACATGTGTCGCTGCTGACTTGCTCTTTTATTATCCCATACTTGTGCTGTAATCTTCCTTTTGGACCTTGTTTTTTTATGGCATTCCGACATAAGGCGATTTTAGTACGGTGCGCAAAGCAACAGCTCGCAAAAAAAAATGGTGTGCTTTGCATTGGGCTTTGATACCAAGCTGTTGTGTGTGCTATTATGTTTGTGTGTGTTGCATATGTACAAAGAATAGCGTTAATAGTATGGCAGTGCCTTTTGAAGCAAGGGCCTTTGCTTTGGTATGACTATCATCATTACGGAATTTTTGGCTGCATCCACAACTAGAAATGATGCATTGGGCTTTTGCCTTATCCCATCTCCCCTGTAACCAAAATGAAGTGGTGATAAACCTTCCTCATTTTTCATTTTGTTTGCAATTCAGTTGCATCTAGGTACCAAAACGCGTCAGTTGTCATGCAGCACTGCAACCCGAGTTGTCCTTGTTTCCACGTTTGCATACATTGAACATTTGCAAACGTTGCTGATGTAGCATGCAGTGTAATTTTTCACAATATAGTTGCAAGTAGCTTACAAGCTCTGTATATTGTCATGTACTTGTCAAGGTTGGTGTACTTTAACTGAACATGTTCTGTCATTTCATTGCAGGGTTTTCCAGAATTTGTTTTCCAGTGGCAGCTTGACTCAGGTGAGTTTTAGTTTGAAAACATACCGTTAGGATGACAGGGGTCATTTTATTGCATGACTTAGGTCTCATTAAGCTTGGCTATTAAGCTCATTAAGCATTAGGATTAAGCTCACTTCTTTCAGTCACTGTGCAGATAGATGCTCCTTGTTTCATGTCTGATGGTAGGCGTTGGTATATAACAATCTTAATATTTCTTTTAGTCCTTAAGCACTAATCCGATGGGTACCAACCCAGAGCAAAATTGTTCTTTGTCTGTTCGCTGCTGGCCTACCACAAATGCTTTGTCTCGTGGCACTGCCCAGTCATCGTCATCTTCTATGTGGCACTAATCTGGGGGTTCTGACTCAAGCAAAATCATTTCTTGCGCATCTGCAACTGGCCTAGTGCAAGCGCTCTGTCCCGCAGCACTGCCCGCTCATCATCATCTTCTATGTTGCCATCCATGCTTTTGCACTGATTCGAATTTAGTAAATATTCTCCGTAGTTTTTTTTTGCAACCTGCCATGGTGGCTCACTTGCTTTGGTGTATGACTGCTGAACCCATGTTCGCAGTTTCGATTCCAGCCGCGGTGATGATATTTTGGAGGCAAAATACAAAATTGTCTGCGTGCTGTGCGATATCAGGGCACGTTAAAGAATCACAGGTGGGGTAAATTAATCCGGAGCCCTCCACTTGTCATCTCTAATAGCCCATGTGTTGCATCAGGATGTTAAACCACAGAGTTCAGTTTTATCTACTCTTTTGCATGTATTGTTTTTGTCTGCTAGTGGCAATTCATCCTGTGCCCTTTGCTGAGAACAGTACCTGTATATCAAGCTCTAAATGGGAAGTGAGCAACTTAACCTTTGTATCTCTAATGCAAGTGTAATATAGTATGTTGCCTCAGAATGGAAACAACCAACCTGGGCATTTGCATACCTTTCTCTTAAGTGCATTTAGTGCAAATGTATCATTTTAAGGCAGTGGGAACCCACATTTTGCACTTGCACTAAAACAGTTCACCTCTTAGCATGCTGTTCTGGCCTGACGTTACCCTTATAAATTTTTTTTGCGTAAAGACTGTGAGGTCACTGGTTGGGACTGTGAAGTGGGTGAGGACTGCAGTCCCCACTTTGCAATGTTGTGGCCTGTTCCCACGAAGCCTTATCAACATGTCGAGTAGTTTATTATGGATACCTTTTCAACAAACACATTTTTTTTTTCTAGTTCAGGAGTACACCATATTTTGTTTCAAAAATTATCATCCAGCGTTTTTTCTCTCTCTCCCTCCTCTTGAGTCGGTGCACATGAGCATCTCATTTCACTTCTGTGCTGCCCAAACTCCATTAGAAGTGCATGGTTCACAAAGCAGAGTATATACATACCTGCCAACTCATCCGAATTTTCCGTAAAATGTACGAATTTGGCCTCATTTCATGAATCTTGCCTCAGATTTTATGGAAAATAAATTTTGTATGTGAAAAACATTTGAAATTCAATTAAAACCAGACGGTTGCAAGTGGTACCTTGCACTGCCACGAGAGAGGAATAGGTGACATCTGTGAAATCATCATCAGCAGCAGCAGCAGCTGCAAAATTGGGCAGCAAAACATTAGTAATTCGACTCACTTCAATAAACGTTAATTCCTTCTCCTCAACTCCCGTTAATTCTGATAATCTAGACTGCCGCCAGAGTCCCGCCAAATGTCCATGTAAGTCTGTGGCATAGGGAGCTCATTTATTCGGATGCCCAGAGGCTGGCATCGGTTAATTTTGACGTGCGCCCAAATTGGTGACAAGTCGAGGTACCGTATTTACACGATTGTAAGTACTCGAATGTAAGTTGACCCCCTACATCACATTTCTAAAAAAAAAGACTTGGAGGTTGTTTACACTTGGCCTTTACCAATAGAATGCAATCACACTGTCCTGCAGCCTCGGCTTAATTATCACCAGCCGCTATTGGCTGCCGCGCGCGGGAGCGCCCTTGGGCACATTCCAAAACGAAAATGTATTAGTCACTGGACTACTCGTCCACACTTGTGCCATTGTCCTCACTAGCGCTGCCGTCATGATCACTGCTGCGGTGCCAAAGCTTGTCGTTCTAACATCGTCGTGCAGCGAAATTCGCACTTCGCAAACAGCCACATCACGACATCGCATGGAACAGCTGAAAATTTTGCTTCGCTGCAGCTGCCACACCTGTATCACCTGTTGCAAACGTCGAAGTTGCGGCCCAGCGCGCAGTTGTTTGTTTCTTTGGCGTAAAGAATGACAGCAGTCTTGAATGTAGCCATGAACGAGCGCCAGTCGTTTACCGGACCCGGAACACAAATGACGAATGACGAAGCACCACATTAAAAACCTGTGAAACGCGGCCGGCAGTACCGCAGTAGTCAGAGCCAAAGAGAAACTGCGCGTGAGCGGCGTCAGCTCTTCCGTTGGCTACCAACACTGCCCGGTGCCACTGAGGGGGGGTGCCGCCGCGATTGGAACAGCGGCCCTTCCATCAACTATCGATGCACCCTTGAGCGCCAAATGCGTGGTTGAAAGTAAACAAAAAAAAATTTGGACAACGCCTATTAAGAGTAGAATGCAAATGTGTTATCGGGCCGCCGCCGCTTATCAGCAGACACCATCTGCGGCCATGTGTGGGGAGTGGGCTGGTGCTGGTTCGCTGCTTATCTACAGCCACCATCAGCCGCCTCGCAAAGAGTGGGCATGCCGGTTCTGTACGTTGACATAGCAGCTCCTCAAGGCCAGAACCTAGAGCGATGAGATAGAGCCACGCAGCAAAAATGCAACCACCCTGTAGCATGCCTGATATTTCATTTTTCTAGCCTTTATTTATGGTGCAATGCTTTGGTTTCGATTTTAAGTCGACCCACCTCCCACTTCAGATTTTCAAATTTTGAAAAATAGGTTGACTTACAATCGTGTACATACGATATGTATGACCCGCTCTACAACCGATCGTTCATATGTTCCCCAGGCCTAAACTGCATGTTACATTGCTTCTGGCTCCTCTCTGACCTGCATGGAACGGCAGGTGTTTTAACCATTGACAGGGCCCCGGTGATAGGCCAATAGAGAGTGTGGCTGCATAGTTTCATTTTCGGAGTTTCGCCTCCAGCCCGAAGTGACGGCGACTATCGGCTACGCTTATCAGTCAGCCAGCCGAGCCACAAGCCATTTATAATTACAATAGTGTTGTCGTGGACCTTTTTTTGTTTGTTTGTTTATTGAAGGCATCTAGCCACTCCGGCAAGGCTCTGGCGCCAATGCGCTCTTCCCCCGATTAGGTCCACGTGATACCTCTGTTCTTCCGGTGTGACGAAACTTTGCGCTCGTCACGTGCTGTTTGCCATTTGTGTGTTGAATCCTTCTCATGTGCGATGCCACGTGTGAAGAAGCTCCAGCACTGTCACGTTGCGCACTGAAAGAAGCAATGCAACACATTTTTCTTTTCGAGAAAATACAAAAATGTGCTGGCTACCTCCCCTCCCCCCTCCCCATGCGGCCCTCGAATTTGAAAGCCTTCAGGTTGGCAGGTATGTATATCTGCACTTGGTTCTTTCAGTCTGTATGATGTACTCTCAGAATGGAATGAAGTATGAATATTGAACCTCACACAATCACTCGAACCCAAGATACATCGATGCATAACCAAAGTGCATTAGGCATGGATTGAAAAATGTCTAATTCGTCCCACTTGTTTGCATGCATCCGCATAGAAGTGAAAGCAAGAATGTGCATGTGCATGCTGTTTGTATTTCATATCAACCTGATACTAGTGCATCTGAAATAAATGCTGAAATAATAGATAAGCAGCTAGGGCTGCTCACATTATTGATTGCATGGCAACTCATGTGGTTCAGATGTTTGTACTGTGATGATGCTCTCTCCAAAAAATAGAAGGCAGAAGTGGCACAGATATTTGTCACACATACAGTTGTCACAGTTTATTGGAAGAAAAACAAAATTTAAATGTGTGCATGCAGGCAGAACTGGCAGTGTCATCTAGCCAGCATTGACTCTACTAATGTACAACTAGTGCTGTCTTCTAATAACTCACTCAGGGCGACGTGGGGAGCTGTTGGACCAGCCAGCCTCTCAACACGGCAACCTGGAGCGTTTCCTGGAGGGCCATGACAGTCTGAGTTGGCTGCACGACATTCACCTGAGGAAGATGGGGAAGGCCGCGACCACTTTGCACCGTCTGGGCCAGCAGGAGGAGCAGAATATGCTTCGGAAAAAGGTTGGCGTGCTCGGCTTCAGAGTGTGCACACTTTGCAGCAAAGTTGCCCCGGGACATTCAGATCTGAACAGTGGAGGTTACCCACTCATACCAAATGGACATTAAAATTGACGTCCTGTGGACTTCCTAAATGTCCTCAGGACGTTCAACTCAGGACGTTCAAGGGAGTTTCAATGCCCACTGAGTAAATAGCAGCCTTATTTTGGAGTTCACCTACTGGGATGGGTCAGTGGCTATAGCATTTGGCACCCGAGTTCATAGTTGCGGGCACAAGGAGAAGTACATGCTTTTGAAAAAAGTTGATGTTCCTGGCTTCTGACAAGTTACCCCGAAACATGAGGTCACCTGCCGTGGTGGGTTAATGGCTATAGCAGGAGTCTCAAACTTGAACTGCTATACGAGTGGCATTGCGTCTCCCATGGGCCAGACGGCGGAAAATAACAGATTGGGAGGGGGGGGGTCAACCACGATGGCGTTTTTCTTTTGGGGGGGGGGGGGGGTTAAAAGAGCGACAGTCTTGCAGTGTGTTAAATAAAAGCAACGCGAAGATAATTGGCCTTGTCAAGAAGAGGTTTTATTTTTTAATCGCAAGAATTGCCCCTCAATTCTAAGCATGCTGCTGGCTTATATATGCATAAAATCTACATGTTACAAAAAAAGCTGTCCTTTACATACCCAATGTTGATTACCATGCCCCTACTGATCAGCTATTTTCACACTATCAGATTATACTAGTTCAAAGCTTGCACAAATGTTATTTAGCAGCCAGATACAAAAAATTTCTGAAATATGGTAATCGAGGGTTTCGAGATTTAAGAGGAGACGTGGGTCTTGAAATGATTAAATTTCTTTTTTGCAAAAAAATAGCATATTCGGAATCAGTACACTCTAAAGTACCTGCCTAAAAAGTTTCAAAGTCTAATTCAACCTCCGACTGCTAAGAAATCTATATATTTTGTGCATATAAAGTGTTCAAATGGCAGTTTCGGAGTGAAATGTGTCAGAACTTTGCGCCCGTCGCCTCCCACGACTGCGTCCCCGATGGCCGCCATCTTCGTTTTGTGTGAAAGCTGGGCCCTTCCCCACATCCTGGTATTACTCACTACTGTGAATATTTTTGGAACATTCACATTTCGCCGTTTTTTTTTTTTTTCAGGTCTCTACAATGACCTCCACAAATGGCTGGCGCGTGCATTTCACATGCAGTTTTCTCAGCTTTGTGTTTTTTGCCAACATGACTAGCCTTACGGCAGTTCTTATGTTTTTATGGTGCAGTTTCAATTAATCTTACGCCATTGATTTCAGAAAGAACACAGGTGTGTAGCTGTGCTATTTCTTTTTCTGCCTAAGTTGAACATTTCAAATTTTGTGAACCATAATGTCACCTAATTATATATTTCATAATTATGGCATTTTATGTGAGCATTTTTACATGATGATAAACCTCAGCAACAGTATAATTAGCATAGTCCAGATGGCAGGTTTTTGGATACAGCTGCATTTCAATTAAAACTGAAAAATGTTGAAAGAAAGTGTCTTAATGAACCACAAGAATTCAGCTAATTAGGCTTCAGTTATTTCCCATAATATGGGAACTAATTGATATATGCTGAAACTAATTATATTTTTGAAAACAGGAAGAAGAAACACATATATACGCCCAATTTTCTTACAATATATGTAATAATAAAAATTTTCATTTTAAGACCTGCGTCTCCTGTTAACTTCTCTCACACGAACTATCCCGGCCTATATCCTCCGAAATACAGAGAAATGGTTTATTCTTTTTTGGGGCACTAACTATGGAAAGCAGATGCTGCATTTCAACATGCCCCACTTACTAAACCAACTACAGTCTATGAATATTGGTATTACAAAAAACAACTTGTGCGAAATTTGAGCCGCTTAACATAGAAAAAGGAAACGTTGTTATGATGTATTTGTTCACTTTTCATATCTAAATACTCTGCTTGTATATACTGTATGTGTGTAAAAAGTGTTGTGTGAAGTGTTAGCCGATCTTTTGATATTTGCAGTGAACTGTGTCTCATTTTCCTGCTGTGTGCCACATAGGGGAGGGTGGGGGTCCCTCAAGTAATCTCCGACGAGTTTTTACCCGGACGTACCCACATCTTTGATGTAAATAAACTTAAATTCGAGGTTTGTTAATGTTTAGCAGCTGCAAGGGGTGCAATATCCTGTGTTATATCGTGTGCGAAGACAATTCGCTTGGTGGCTCTGTGGTGGTCATATGTCATCCTTGAATGCAGAGCAGATTTGTTCACTTTCAATAAAGAGAAGAGGTACTCGCTCAAGTATGTACTCCTGAACAAGGCAAAGATCCTTTTCGCTCGGAGCCGCAGAGTTGGAAAAGTTGTCTTATCTAAAAAAAGTGCAAAACTCCGGGACACCTACGTCTTCAAATTTTTGTCGTAATGTGGTGCTTGCTTGAAGTTCAATAAGCTGCATTTGCAACATGGGCTCAACATAGTCAACTCGCACAGCGAAGGGTACAGAGAAAATTTCCAACTGTTTGGAGAGGCTGCGGATGTTTTGAAACCAAATTTTCAATTCTTCCTTGAACTTGCAGAGCAAATCTGCGAAATTATCGCAAGTTTCTTGGGCAACGTGACCAAGTGATTTGAGAGTTGAAAAGTGGTCCAGCTTATTCGCTTTTACCTGATGCTGCCAGAGTTGTGTATTTGGGCTGAAATGTATGAACGTCCTCGTATTCATTAGGATTTTTCGTTTTCCATGAAGTTTTATGTTCAGGATGTTCAGGTGAACACATATGTCTGTGAGAAATGCAAGGGAACAAAGCATCTCCTCATGTGACGGCTCGGCTATTAGCTTATTTTTCTCCTTCACGAAGCTGTTGGTTTCCTCTCTGAGGTCAAAAAATCTCTTCAGCACTTTTCCACGGCTCAACCAGCGCATGCCTGTGTTATATAAAATCTCCTTATGCTTGCATTCTTCCTCTTGTTACAGAGAGGTGGTTGAGCGCTCTTGAACGAATGCAGTTCACTGTGCTGAGCACAATGTCCATGACAGATTTCATGTTCACTGCCTTGCTGCATAGTGCTTTTCGATGTAAGATGCAGTGCACAGCCACAAACTGTTCAGTGGCTCTGAGCCCTTCAGGCTTCATTTGAAAATGTCCTACAAGACCGCTCCTGCTTCCAACTGTTGGTGGAGCACCATTGGTTGCTGCACACACACCATCTGCTCCCATTGCAGTCCAGTGCACCGAAATGATGTCCGCTCTTGTGGTGGTGCCTTTCATCGAGAAAGTTCTTCTGTCGTATTGAGATTTTGGTCTGTGCCACTGCGCATTATCTGTAATGTCAATGCTTTCTTCAATGGCGAGAGAAAAGGCTTCAAGTTCCGACATCGGTTCATTAAGGCAGTTTGAATTTTGAATGTCCCGTGGCCTATGTTATTTCTTCTGAACGTTAGAAACTGTGACCGTTGACACCCCGGCAAGTAACGACTGAACCGCACTAATTAAAGCCAAACTGCGCGTAAGACTCGTTCGGGCGGCGGGGCCGCGCGCACGGGAGCCTCACAAAAACGACGCTCTCTCGGTGGCTTTCACTTTCACACTGACTTTATTTACACGGGTCGAAGTTTGACACAAAACACATGGATACAAAAGGGAACAGTGGGAAGGGGAGAAAAGAAGGCATCCCGAGCGGTTGGCCTCGGGCAGTCGGGAGAAAGAGAGATAGAGAGAGCCACTTGTGACCTTGGTCAGACCCGGCGCGAGGGCGGGGGTCGCGTTGCCCCACGTTGAGCGTCTTCCCGTTCCGTCCCTTCGGGGCCGTCTCCTATTTTCCACAGCCTATCTCAGTAATTCTCTCCGCAACTGCATTGGGTGAAAGGCTTGCCATATAAACTCTTGTAAGGGCCGCACTTTCTTTTTTTTTAAATTTGGGTGTGAATTTGAAAAAGGTTTAATCATATTTTCTTCTCAGTTATCAAGTCCAAAACAGGCGGTGTGGCCCATACCCGGGTGCGGCCCTTACATGGTATATGATATCTTTTCTAATTCCTTTTTTATGCTGGGACAGATGCCACCTGCGGCTTCAAGCAAGTAACTTTTCACAATTAACCATTGATGAAAAGTTTTGCAGACTGTACATTTAGATGGGAAATAATGATGCTTACTCTCATTATTTCTTCCACTGTTTTGGCAGGCTTTGAGAAAAATTCTTGCTGTTTTTTGAGTGATGTCTTCAGTTGATCCTCTGTACTTGTCATGATGACAGGACATGAAACAGCGCTGCAAGTTGTACTCCTTCGGCAGGCACAGTCTGATGGCAGATTAAACACATCATCTTGTCCCACTACTCAGTGAAAAATTATGGCTGTTCCCATCGATGTTGAAAGCACCGTTTTTCATCTTCAGTTTTTCGTTTCGTTGAAGCCTTCAACAGCAATGTTCCAACACTGAACATTCACTATAAGCCTATGTTCTTGTTGCCACAAGTACTGTAGAAATAACGGAAATAGATGTGGCAGAAGTGGAACACTAGTTAGAGCAGGTTATCACCGAGTGGCGTTCGGTACAATGAGGTGCCCAATATAGTTTCCCAAATAATGTCACAGAGGGTGAGAAAAAACAGGAAAAACTCTTCCTCAGTAAAATGGATGTGGTATGCTGTATGCAGACTGCAAAGTCTCCAAGTGGCAAGTGGGCTGTGAGGCATGCAACAAGTACTTCTGGCTTTGAGGGCAACTCCTCAACCCAAACTGTATGCCTTTGTAGGAAAGCTTGCATGGCTCTGCGTTTATCAGTGCTCACTGAATGCGCTGAAGGAAACAAGCAAAGGTGGCGGCCAGCTTAACTTTGTCGTCATTCTGCATGGCTTATTACTCCCCTGGAATTCCTTGATCTCCAATTGCTAAATAGCAGACGATGATCTTCAATAGCTAAATGTGCAGCCCTTCATACTTGCAGCCTTTCTAAGATCAGTTGTCCTGGTATTTCAAGCTGCAACTTCATCGCTAAACTAGTTAAGGAAAGACCCTGATCTTGGAAAAAAACTTTTACATAATGAAGTCACAAATATGCAATATTCAGGAAACATGCAGTTGTGTGTGCTGATTCTTTATATGTCATTAAATTTCATGTATAGCAAGTGCACATAAGTAGTATGTTATGCCAGTCTTTTGGAAAGTGCATATAACCCAGACTACCACTTTAGATCCAAAAGACACTGACAGAATGTACTGCCAAAATATTTAATGTACAGAGGATGTTTCTTAATTCATAGAGCTCCTTAGTGCATATATAGCAGCATAAACCGTTTGAAAAGCTTTCCGGGACACATGCACTCGAGTTCCTTGTGATGGTCCAGCATGCGAGCCTGCCTAATTTAATCGTGTCTAATTGTGAACATTCACAGAAAGTCCACTGTTAGAGTCTCAGCAATGTGCACAAAGTAACATTCTGACCATATCACAAAATGCAAGTCAAATGGATGTCCACTAACAGATGATCTCATGTAAATGCTCGCACGGATGTTTCATGGGTCTCTCAAAATGATGTTTGATGTTGGGAGCATTTGTGGATATCCTCTAAATATTTCTGGTTCTCTGGGAAATGGTTTCGCTGCAGGGAACTTACCTGAATATGTGGCATTGCATGGTTTCTCTTGATGTCAAGGAATGCAGTAAAGGAAAAATTATCATCCTGCGTACTGTTAAGTTCTCTAATACAGTTTTGAAGTTGCCACTCCAGAAATGGGAAGAGAAGTTTGTATCCCTGTTTCCGGAGTGGCAACTTACTCAAATTGTATAACAGGCAGGATGAGAATTTTACCTTTATTGCATTCCTTGATGTCAAGAAAAAGCAATGCCATGCATTTAGGCAAGTTTCTTGCAGCGAAATTGCTTAATAGCTCTCTCCAAAAAATTACTTAACATATTGCATAAGTGCCCGAGGACTTGTTTTACATGAGCCGCCGCAGTGGCCTAGTGTTTATTTATGGTGCTCGGCTGCTGATCCGAAAGATGTGGGTTCGATCCTGGCTACGGTGGTCGCATTTCGATGGAGGCGTAAAGCTAGAGGCCCTTTGTACTGTGTGATGTCAGTGCATATTAAAGAACACCAGGTGGTTGAAATTATCCGGAGGCCTTCTAAGTCTGTGTTGCTTTGAGATGGTAAACCCAATAAACTAAACCAAGCTTGTTTTACATGATATTGAATGACATATTTAGAATCAGCACACAAAAAGACAAGCTCCCTGAAGATTTTATGTTTGTGAGTTCGTTAAAAAAAATTTTTTTAGAAGACCAGCATCCCCCCTCAAAATGGGAAAATGTATGTAATGGTAATAGTGGGATTTCAGGAATGAGGGAGGATAAAGCTTTCATAGGGTAGCTGCCAGTCACGAGGTCCATGGTTTGAGCGTGAAGAAATACATGGTAGATGGGCATCCTTTGCCCTCTTTTCAGTAAGGTGAGAACTTCACAAAGGCTGCAGGTACCACTTGCCTCCCCCCCCCCCGAAAAAAAATAGCCACGCAGCTTTTCCAGCCTACTCACCTAGGCATGCTTTCTGTGCAATGCGAGGTGTGCCCTCAAAGTCTTCAAATCTTTTATCGGTTGCCTGTAGTTGCCCGTCAATTCCTCGGAATGTGATTTCACAAAACGAACCAAACAGTATTGTTGCTGGAGTGGGCCACCTCAGTACTTTCACCTCATACAAGACGAAAGGTAGTGACTCAGAGTCAGGAATAAAAGCAATGGTAGGAAGTTACTGCCTTTCAATTCCCACATCAGAGATTTTCACTCTGGTAAAGAAATTGTCCACTCTCAAGCAACCTTCTGCAGCTCTGCAGCAATGGCTACGCAGTAAAGGGAAAGAGACGGGCCTTTGTCCCTGTGCCAGGGGGAGGGGGTTTGTTTTTCGGTTTAGGGGTGCAGAGGGGGGCAAGACAGAGAGAGAGAATTGTCTGGCGTTTTGCTCCTTGTGTGCTCTTGAGGGCAGCTGACGACTGTCTGAAGGGAATGCAGATTAAGGGGCCCCTGCCTCTTCTTCCTTCCACAAAGAATGAGTGCTGTTTGCGGACATAAGTTTTTGGCCGATTTAAGTTGAAAAACAAATCTGGTGGTGATGCTCATGAAACTGACTCTTGAAGCTAGTACAAGCTTTCGGAATAAAAGATGAAACTTGGAGGGCCAGCGGGCCATTTGTTTTCAGAAACCTGGGCTATAGCATTTGTCTGCTGAGTTTATGGTTGTAGGATCAAGTCCCAGCCACAGTGACCACATTTTAGTGGAAGTGATTTGCAAAAATTCCCATATGCTATGCGATGTCAGTGTGCATTAAAGAATTCCGGGTGTTTGAAAGTAATCTGCGGACCTCCACTACAGCGTTTCTCATAGCCCATGTACAGCTTTGGGACGCTAAGCCCCATATACCAAGCCATCATTTTCGAGGTGAAATGAGAAGGTATTTGGGCATCGGGATATTCAATGCACGCTAAACAATCACAGGTGGCTGAAATTGAAATTGTTCAAGAGCCCTTCTATTATAGCTTGCCTCATAGCCCACAGTGTTACTTTGGTACATGATTATTCATTAACCACTATAAAGTTTTCGTCAGTGCTCAGGGGTTGCTAGCTGGCTTATTTACCACTGCACCTTGGTGCATGTTGTGAAACTGCCGTTGCCCTCCTCTTTTTGAGTATTTCAAGGTTTGTCTTTTTTTTCCTCCACAGTACCTGTTAAGCCACAGCAAGCTAGCAGCACTTTGCAGTGATGACCCACCAGAGACACACGCTGACCTCATCAAAAGTGAGTGAAAATTTGTGTGAACATAAACAAAAAATTTTATGGCTATAATGCATTTAGTAATGTGGTAGCTGGCATGCTCTAATTATTTTCCACACGGGCAGCAGGGACCCCACATGGGCATTCCTATGCAAGAGGAATGCCCATGTGGTGTCCCTGCTGCCTCTCCCTTCCCTTATCTTGCTTGGCTGCATGAACACAACCTCTTTTTTTTTATGGGGGAGTGACATAGATTTTGCTAAACAGAGGAGCTAAAATTATCGTTTGCCTCAACACACCATGAATACTTTGTAGAAGGGGTTACTGAACTCTTTCCCTTATGTGGGTGAAATGGCCGTTTTTCTTTTTGTAGGTTGTCGTTCTAATTTTTAGGTCCAAGAACAGTCCGATCTGAAATTTAATGCAGCACACCAAAATGAGGCCAATTAAATACCTTTCAATCACACGAGTTTCTTTAAAGTGTTTTATGTTTGACACCAAACCTTTATTGCAACAAAATCACGGTCTTTAGATAAAATTTAAACACGATTTGTAAAGAGATGCTTGTATCTATAAAAAAAAATTTTAAGTAACTGGAACATTCAAACATTCTGACTGCCAACCACACACGTGCATTTTCGCTTTCGTGTGCTGTTTGTTCTTGTCATGAACTGCTTCCAAGCATTGGAATTTTACTACGATGGGCAAGCACCTTAATAGCTACATGGCTGGCTTTAAATTGAAAGTCTTGGAGTTTTGTGAGTGTGAGTGCGGGTGATCATGAGTGTGAGTACGAGTGAGTGCATGTCATTGTGAGTGGGCATGAGTGATGAGTGGGTTGGAGTTGGTGTGAGTAGATATGAGTGAATGTGAGTGCATGTGACTGGCTATGAGTGGACGCGACAGCGAAGTTTGTTGCGCGTGTTTCGCAACGACGGTCTCCGCTTAGCTACTTTCATGTTGCTAACAGCTAAGGGAAGCAAATATTCACTACCGAGGGTGCTCGAGGCAGCATTAGGCATCATTATGGTGTCTGGACGACTGAAGCAGAGGATTCAGCTGGCACGGGAAAGGCAATCTTTAGTTTCTGTTCACCTTACTAGTTCGCCATTGGCATGCGCACAGGCCCTTCGCTGGAGCGATTAGCCGTTATGAGTTGTCGGATCCTTTGATTAAATTTTTAATTGCCACTTCTAGACACGCCTCTTACATGGCTCGAGCTTATATACGCAGAGTTCCGACGCTTGCTGCTGAAACGATTGTCCGCTTCTCGGCAATAAGTAGCATAAGGTGGGATCTCAAGTACTGGAATGGGCGCTTAGGCTTTTTCTGTGCTCGGGTTTTTGCATTGTAGAGCTCTGCTCTGGCTGTAATTTTTTTATTGGATCAGACCCACGAGAAAAACCCGACCCACTTGGCCCGGCTCTTGAACTGCACAAGCTCGGCTTAAGCCCGGAAACAATGTGAAAACCAAGCACGCTTTTCAGTAATGCCATAGGTTCTTGTTTCCATCATTCACTTGAAGAAACATCGCGTCGCAAATCAAGCATGTGGATTTTATTTATTTTGTATGCACAGCATCAGAGATGGTGATGCGTTGCCTCCAAGGAGTTAGCCGAAGTGGTAATATTTAATGTTTTCATCTGCTCTAGAAATGATAATTTTGTGCCGATGATGACAAATGTGTCGGCATTTTTTGGCAGTGGATATGAGGTAGCAACCAAATTGGCCGCACCTTTTTTATTGGTTGGGCGTACAGTTTGGGCCTAAAAATTTTTTTATACTAGGGAAAGGGATCTACAATATTTCTCTGAGTGTTGTTACCTTTTCGCTCAAGAAAAAACTGCAAAATAAAAGCAGTAAAAGTGAATGAAAGCTAATAAGAATCAAGCTATGGGCAACAGTTTTTGTTTCACCTTAAAGTATCATGCAAGCAAGTGCTGCGCTGTTCAAACTGCTGATACTGAGAAGGCAGCGAAGAAAAAAGCTGTCCTACAGACATCATCGCCAAAACTGTGACGAGAAGAAAGCAGGAGACAAGGCGGAGAGAGTGTGTGTGTGTGTGTGTGTGTGTGTGTGTGCGCGCGCGCGCGTGCGTGCGTGCGTGCGTGCGTGCGTGCACGATTGCGTGTGTGTGTGTGGAGGGGAGAGCTTTTCATAAACAGGTCGAAGGGCATCTGCATGTTTGACACTGGACTGTGTGCTCGTGGAACAGGAAAGAGTTCAGGTTTAAGTCCCCCATTTTCCCAGAGTGCAAAAAACCGTTCTTTTAGGGTTATGAAAAGGCTCCCGTCAGCATCATGTACATGGAAATAGTACGCCATCGGCAATTTGGGCTGCTGAGAGCTACCCTGGCTAGTCAACAACTGTGTACAAGCTTCTGCTGCATGTGTGCAAGGCGGGGCTCTGATTTGTGGGGCCCAGTCTTCAGCTCTGGGTCAATGAAATGGGCTTGTGAAATGCAATTTTTCTATCTTTGTGTTTTCAATATACTGTCAATAGAATAACTTCTGATTGCACACTCTGATTTCAGCAATTCTACCCGCCTTGATATCTGGACAGCGCGAGGAGTCCTTTGAACCAGATACTGTGATTTTCTCTAAGAACTTCTGTATTTCCCAGTAACGCGCCACCATTTCAGCCTTTCGTGGGCGCCACAGTGCGAGCCCCGTTGCTGGTGGTGCCCTCGCCGCGGGTGGTGACATTGGCAGTTCTTCTGGAGCGACGCTTGGGCGGGGGCGCGGCCGTCGGCGAAAGCAAGTTGGTGGGCGAGCCTTTGGTGGGCGCCACAGTGCGAGCCCCGTGGCTGATGGTGCCCTCGCCGCGGGTGGTGACGTTGGCAGTTCTTCTGGAGCGAAGCTTGGGCGGGGGCGCGGCCGTCGGCGAAGGCAAGTTGGTGGGCGAGCCTTTGGTGGGCGCCACAGTGCGAGCCCCGTGG
This sequence comes from Amblyomma americanum, assembly GCF_052857255.1. Classification (NCBI taxonomy): domain Eukaryota; kingdom Metazoa; phylum Arthropoda; class Arachnida; order Ixodida; family Ixodidae; genus Amblyomma; species Amblyomma americanum. The sequence continues at coordinate 307,062,834 of NC_135497.1, read as the reverse complement.
CTGATGGTGCCCTCGCCGCGGGTGGTGACGTTGGCAGTTCTTCTGGAGCGAAGCTTGGGCGGGGGCGCGGCCGTCGGCAAAGGCAAGTTGTTGGGCGAGCCTTTGGTGGGCGCCACAGTGCGAGCCCCGTGGCTGATGGTGCCCTCGCCGCGGGTGGTGACGTTGGCAGTTCTTCTGGAGCGAAGCTTGGGCGGGGGCGCGGCCGTCGGCGACGGCAAGTTGGTGGGCGAGCCTTTGGTGGGCGCCACAGTGCGAGCCCCGTGGCTGGTGGTGCCCTCGCCGCGGGTGGTGACGTTGGCAGTTCTGGAGCGAAGCAGGGGCGGGGGCGTGGCCGTCGGCAAAGGCAAGTTGGTGGGCGAGCCTTTGGTGGGCGCCACAGTGCGAGCCCCGTTGCTGGTGGTGCCCTCGCCATGGGTGGTGACGTTGGCAGTTCTGGAGCGAAGCTGGGGCGGGGCCGCTGTGACCACCCGCTCCTGCACCACTTGTGCGAACGACCTCTGGGTGGTGCCATTCAACGGGAGCGCCGATGGGGCGGCCTGCGAGCGTCCGGAAGGTCCTTCCGGACCAAAGGGAAGGGAGTTAGTATCACCGATATCGGCAAGGTTTACCGATGCGTGACCATTTTTGCTAACATGGCATGACCGAACGGCTCCGAGCACTAATGGGCGATTCACTATTGCGCAGCTGCAAGAATGGGCTATGCATATGTTACGTCGCTGAAGCCGTGAAATCTCGCCTTCTGTAGAGCACCCGCCTCGGATTTGGGAGGTGGCGGGTTCGACTTCCGCTGATGGCCGGTTACCCACCCGTTTCCTCAAAATAGGCACAAGCTATACCCCGGCATGGTGCTCGGCTTGTTAGGTTTGCATGGCGTGACAAAGGAGCCTGCGTCTTCAAATTCGGTCACTTTGGGCTTGGAGAGACATCGAAAATACGCTAGATCTTGCATTCGGTCAAAGCGCACTTTGGGTTCAGCTCAATTTTTTTCTGAAAACCAAATAAAAATCGGGGAAAGTTGTTGAAACAGGTTAAGCTAATCTATTAGGTAAGCCTGTCGAACGAAATATGGCTTTGAGAGCAAGGTAGCAGGGGCCTGATCGGAAGCATCGGCGACGCGCCGCGCAGTGGTTAATGTATGGCAAGGAGACAAGACTAGTTGGCACGGCCATTGTGAACCTATTCACTCGGGGATTCGAGACCCTATGGATCAAAACCCAATATACGTCTACACCATCCGACGCGTCGGAATGACTGCTACCTCGGCTACATTCGAGCGCGAATAATAAGACTTGTTACTCCCTTTACACCCATTGTAGCGGGCTCGCACAGGAGCAGCGGCAAAGGCGCGAATTTAAACGAAAAAGTGCACGGCAAAGCTCGTCGCTTCATCGCGACCAAACAAGGATCGCTCGCCTCTAGGCAATATGTAATCACGTACGCGTCGCGCGACAGGCCAGTAGCACTAACCTAGGGGTTAGGCCTGGCGCGTTCCCGCAAGCCGACCTAAAATTAGTGGCGAAAAAAAAAAGCGCCATCTGCAATTTTCATGTCCGCTGAAGAAATCTCGCGGAAGAACGTCAGCATCGCGAAAACCTAAGACGTAATCAGCTTCGGTTCAAAGCGAATCGCCACTCTGGCTAAAATAGCCATCGCGCGCGGGACATCATGATTTCGTTGCGCCCAGAGCCGGCCGCGTCGTACCAAACGGACTGGGCGGCGCGGTGACCGTCTGCGGACGTGAAGTCATCCTAAGCCATCCAGTCAGAGGGGTGGCCCTACAGCCAGCGATTCGGATGACGGACCCGTGGCCTCCGTGATAGGCTCGGGCGGCGCGCCGAGCTCAATCACGGAGGCCACGGCGAGCCATGGAAAGCGCCTCCGTGGTAGGCTCTGGCGGAGCGCTGCGCTCTATCACAGAGGCTACGGCGGGCCGAGGAAAGCGCTCACCTCTTCCGCGGCCTAGTGGCCGCGCTAACGGGCCTAGTGGAGTGGTTGCGCTAACGGGGCGGTCTCCATTGGGGACAAGGAACGTTTGTGGGAGCCCAGATTTGCGACGAGGGGGGACTCCTGGACAGTTGGGTGGGTGGGGGGGACAGGTCACCTGAGCAGCGATGCCACAGCGACCTACCCGGCCGATGAACGAGCTCCTGGACCGAGCCGGGTGGAATTAAGGTGCCTCGCGCCTCCCGGATGGGCGCAGCCGCCGGGCCTGGCCAATGGGGGAGCGAGCCAGTTTTGAACCCGCTCTGTGACATCACAGACGAGGGAGGGAGGGGTGCGGGGCCGAGCGCGCGCGGTCATGCCACCGGCTCGTGGTATGCGCTTCTTCGTTGTCCTCGTCTCGGAGGTACAATTTGGGCAAGTAAGATGAAGCAAGGTTGGAGTGGTTAGCGCTCGGACCGCGGTTAGGAGTCCTGCCAAACGTCGTGGCCCGCGCGGTCACGTGTGGCTCCGCACCTTCACTTATGGCGTCACGGCGGGTGGACAAAGGAAGGGACTTCCTAAGCTGCGATTAGAATAGCTTAATTATAACCAAGAAGAATCAACGAGTTTAACTTGAAAGTTTGTCCTTTTGGGATTCTCAGAGAACACCGTCCGTGAGGCTATTCTACAGCCCTGCTGTTTACACGTATGTATAGTTTGTAATAAGTGACCAGGGTGCATGATTTGCTTCTTAGTTGCACATTTGAGAACTTAATTATCTCATCTACTAAGCTCTAAATCACTGTAAGGTAAGGACAGCCCTGGTCCTCACCGTATAAGACCACTTGATCTTTACAGAAGCTGTAAAGGCTCTACTATGCGAGCGAGAAGCAGACCATGCAGCCTAGTTACTTTTGGCAGAGACTGTAAGTACCCTCGCGCCCTATGGAGGGGAAGGCAGGCCTCATTTCCTCAATTTAGAGTCCCTCTAATAAAGCCAAAAGCAAATAAAGAGGTGACGGAATGCCTGCCTCAGCAAATTTGTCACAGGCATAAATCAACCAAAACAAATGAACAGGGGCTAAAGAACAGACATCAGCAAATCCAAAATGTCATAGCAAATGAAACGCTAACCATAAAAGAAAAAAAAACTGTCACGGTTTAAACTTGGTTAAGCCCATTACAGTGCGAAAGTATTCCCAAATCTCCAAGGTCAAATTTTGGCAGTTGCCCGGACAAATTTGGTGGTCGCCATCGTACCGGGCACCATGAATTGTGTTTGGACATCGATTTTGGTCTAACTCGGCCAGTCAAATTTTAGGGGTAGGCCGGGCCAAATTTAGAGGTTGCTGTCATGTTCGGCGTGGTCAGTTAATAATAATTGGTTTTTTGGGGAAAGGAAATGGCACAGTATCTCTCATATATCATGTAAGGGAAGGGATAAAGGAGAGAGTGAAAGAAGAAAGAGGTGCCGTAGTGGAGGGCTCGGGAATAATTTCGACCACCTGGGGATCTTTAACGTGCACTGACATCGCACAGCACACGGGCGCCTTAGTTTTTCCTCCATAAAAACACAGCCGCCGCGGTCGGGTTCGAACCCGGGTCAGTTACGGCTAGACATCGATTTTGGTCCAAATCTGCCAAGGAAAAATTTGGGGGTGGGTGGGCCAAATTTTAGGGGTGGCCCGGGCTAAATTTGGAGGTCTCCATCGTGTTCGGTGCGGTCAGTTATGGCTAGACATCGATTTTGGTCCATATCTGCCAAGGTCAAATTTCGGGGGTGGGTGGGCCAAATTTTAGGGTTGGCCCGAGATCAAGGTCAGGGACCATGCCACCATGGTGGACCAGGGTGGTCATGGTGAACCTTGTAGACATAGAACACCATATGTTGCCTATAGTAATGATAATGCTATGGTAGGCATAACCAGTGGTGGTCCAACTGCGCCATTTGCACCATATTGCTATAATTCTACTTGTCTGCGCCTCGCTGCGCCTAACGAAGTGCAACTTGCGCCAAGTGTGCCAAAGCACCACCTTTGCCTTGCTAACACAACCGTAGAACGCTTATAGCTTCTATTTGGTCTTGGTCTGGCAACCAGCCCCAGGCATGCCGATCGGATTGCTTGTCAGGCTATGGCCTGTCCCTTGTCTATCAGTTTCCCGCGCGTTCGTCCAGCGTTGAGCAACGGGAAATTGCCAACACACAGTTCGGGGAATGAGCAAACGTAAGTATGGTCTCTTCATTAGGCGCTTGCGTTGTTGTCGCGGAAGCTGTTATCGCAAAGTTGAAACGAGCCGGTGATTACATTGCAGCGGCCAAAACAAGTTGTCGGTGAATCGCATCGTGCAAACGTATACTACCGCATTGGTACTAAAGCGACAGCGAAGCAAACATCATGAAACGACATAGTCTGCACCATATATAGCGTGAAGGAGTAGTATTATAAAACAATGTATTCGGCGGCACTTTCATGGGATTAGCACCGGGCAGGTCGGCATCTACAAGCGAAAACATTTCTGATCTTGTTCGCTCGTAGCTGCTGATCGCTTGACTGAGCCGATATCGTCACTAGGCGCTTTGGAATTAATCACCGACGCTCACTAGCCGCAATATTTTTTTATAGTCGCTCATCGCATTAATTGTATACCAAGAAGAAAATACGCTTATATCTGCGGCACCATCTGCTGCATTGCGAGCACAGGTTGGGTCGCCTGCGGTCGGTAGCCGTGTACTCAGCTGAGCTCGAGAAGTATCGGAGCTCTCGTTCGTGTTTAACGTTTGACAGTGGATATTGTTTTTCATAAAATGCACAATTTAGGCATCGCTTTATCTAGCAGAACTTATTTTGCTTGAAAGGAGCTGCAGCCGATGTTCGCGTTGCCGGCGGCGGAGGGGCACAAATTCGCGGTAGTCTAGAGTTACTCTATAGGCTCACTTGTACAGTAACTCTACGGTAGACGATTGGCCCGTCGGTTGTGCGGTGCGCCAGCCGAACTTTGGACACCTCTCGCGCGGCAGACGTCTACGGCACTGCAGACTGGTTCTCCGTTACGGCGTTTGCCGCTAGCGTGTAGGGTACATTAGTTGCAGACTACAGTGAAATGCCAGCTCTTGTAGGTCGCGTACTACTGGAAGGGTTGATAGTCTTGTGATGGCGTGTTGGTTTTGCTGCGCAAGAATTAATATGACGTTCAAGTGGTAAGAAATGGCGTAGAAGTGGTAAGAAATGTTTACTATTCAAATCTGCTGTCCGCTCAGAGCTATTCAGAGAAAGCCAGGAAGTCCTAGGTATTCCTTCGCATGTGTTTTTGCGACATGTGTCGAACAGGTGGCTCACTTTACAAGAATCACTGTGCCGTATTCAGGAGCAATTTGATGCCATTAAGGACTACGTTGAAAAAGCAAACAAGACTGGCCAGCGGTCTGCCACCCATATTCTTCATAACAATCTGGCTGGGGCATTCTTGCAGAAACCACTCTATGCTAAGATAATTTTCCTGAAGAATTGTGCTGAGCTATTCACTGGCTTCCAGAAGCCGATTCAGAAACAAGAACCACTTTTGCGCATTCTTCATGTGGAATTGCTGTTATTAGTTCAGCGAGTTCTTAGCCGCTTCTTATGCAGTGAAGCCTACCAGGGCAAGACTGTTGATGATCTGAAGAGCCTTAACCTGCAAGACTCCACACTGTGGAAGACAAAGCCCGAGGTGGGTATGGATACAGATGATGCAATGCGGACCTGGGACATCCCTGAAAGAAAGCGTTTGCGGCTTTGGGCCCACGCTTTTTACATAGCATGCTTATAAGACTTGCTGCAAAAGCTACACCTCTTCAAAACTAACTGCTGCAACATGCAAGCATTCTTGGCTTGCACGTCACAGATGTAGACTCGGAAGCCCGCTCACTGCAATACCTTGCTTCAAAACTGCCACAAGTGCTACATCTGAATGAAGTGTGTCGATTAATTGACGAATGGTACATGCTTCAATCCGATCCAGTTAACAGCACTGAAGTTGCAGTGCCTGAATGGATTGACAGCTCATGGGGAATCAACGGAAATCAGCTGCTGGTGAGCAAAAGTACCCACTGCTTGCAAAACTCGTGAAAGCCCTCCTGTCTCTCCCGCATGGTAATGCAGATTGCGAGAGAGGGTTCAGTATAAATAAGCGTCTGCATGAGAGCCGTGCCTCTTTCTCTCTTAATAGCCTGAATGGACTACGGCAGGTTAAGACGTATTTGCAAAGGTACAACGGGGATGCCACCAAAGTATTCCTGTCACCTAAGCTGGTCCGATGCGTAAAGAAGGCAAGGACATGTTATGCAGTTAGGCTTGAAAAGGAAAGTCAAGATTCGGAGGTGACGAAGCCTGCAACCACACAGACCCAGCCCAATGCCATTACAGTGGAACGAGTGAAAAGGGCTTAAATGAGGAGGTTGCCTCATGCCGTGCATTACTTAAACACGCAGATGAGACAATCTCTACTGGCTTGGCTCACAACAGCATGGAGCAGGTCCAAAGTGGGCAACAGTTGTTAGCTGAAGGGAATGCTAGCCTGGCTACTGCACTTCTCGAGCTTGACGAGCTGAAAAAAGAAGTAGCAGAAGCCACTGACGGAAAGAACTTTCCATATTTTCATTGTGCAATATGTGTGGCTTAAATAGATAAAATCATTATTTATGTTTTAATGCTTATTTTACAGTGTAAACAAGACGTGCTCAGATGGTGCATGTAGGCACCATCTGAGCATTTCTAGTCACTTTTGTATTAAGTTTTATTGCATAAAACTGTTCTCACTAGTGTAAAAGTGCTATTTACATAGGCAAATATGGTCTGTTTGCAACATACCATGGTTTCCTGCTGTGGGCACACGAGCTAGATGGCTGCGCTGCGTCAGTCTCTCTTGCTTGTGTCCATTTGCTGTAAAGAAATAATGAACAGTTGTGCAGTAGTAATAAGCTGCACCAAATGTCATACATTTGCTTTTCTCCTGCTCCAACTGATCCAAAACGTTTGTGCTACACAACTGCTACAAAATGCTAATGTGGCTGCTCCTAAATTGCTACAAAACAGTCTTTTTCCTGCTCCAAAAATTGCTCCAAATCTGAGATTGGCTGGACCACCACTGCATCACAAGGTAATTTCAAATTCATCCGGAGACAATATCAGATAGTTTTGCACCAAGTAGCGCTTTTGCTTAAAAAGGCACGGTATGTCTTGACAGGCATACCAGCTACAAGTCACGTCTGTGGGCATGTGCCTACCACAACACACACACACACAAAATTAACAGCTACAGGATCTGCAGCTCGCATGTTGTGTTACGTACACGAAATAGAACAATGAAATTGCCACTGACTTGTCTTCCCTGTAATGGGACTACAATCTGAGAGAGGCGGCAAGTCGTGAATTTTTGAAGTACCAAACTAAATATGCTACCATGGAACTTACAGAAGCAATACACAGTGCAGTGTTAATAGGCTTCCACCATATGGCCAGGACCTGAAGTGATAGAACCTGTCTGAGTGGTGTGAGCATGTGTGGTCAGCGTTAAGGGCTAGGCTAGATTGGAAGCTAATGATCAAATGAACACACACGTGTTAAATAATGCCCCATAAGTGACAGCATATAAAATAAGAAAATGATAACTGCAACGATTAGCAGTCTATTAACAGTCCATTCAAAGAAAAAGGAACAAGCTCCCTCGCACCACAAGTTCTTATGCACCAAAGTCGCTACAGGCCGAATCAAACACAGAAGTAAAAATTCTCATAGTGAGTAGAGAGAAATTATAGGGAACAACACAAGGTGAAATTTCCTCTACGAACAGTACGCCACATTTGAGATTGCGCATACTAATGACTTGTAGGCACTTTCGCTCAATTCACCTCCATAGTGTGAACAGCAGTAACCCAGCATAGTATGATAGCCCGACACGAATAAATGCCAAGTGTGGCGCGTCTTACCGCAGTAGCAATTTCCCCACGAAAGTAAGCTTAAGTAAATCTCAATAACGACAAAGTCGGCGCTTCTACTCACTACGAAAAAAATTCCTTTCAATAACTGCAAATCGCAAGCAAAAGCTCAAGCCACGAGCGGCTCTTCCACCGGTGGAACGCCCCAGTGTCGCCACGTCAGCGGACGGCGTTCAAAGTGTGTATCAAACATAACAGCACCGACACCGCGAAAACTTCAAAAGAGCAGTGACGCGAAACTCTCACAACGTATGCACTGCACAGTTTAGCTGGCTGCACTCGAGTCTGAAAACCCGCCCAAACGAGCGGTCAAGTTGACTGACTCGCTGCCGCGACTAAGTGAAAACGGGGTACCGAAGTGCAAAATTCTCAACCTCTCGCCTCCGTGGTTCCTGGTATCGAAAAAGCACGAACCGCATGCAGTGCGAGGGTCACCTGAGTCGCTTTGGGAGTTTAAACCAAACCTCATAAACCAAACCTAGCTGTCGGTTCCAGGGCATGCCCACACATTTGGAACGCATTACCACGTTCTTAACCTGCGTCTCGGAGGACCCCCCCTTGGTGAGCTATCACGAAAACCGCGCGGGAAATTAAAAAAATAACGGAAACTACTTACTGCGGCCTCGAGTCGCGCCATCCTTCGACATCCTGTGTTCTCCTTAGCGGTGACGCTGCCTAGCCCACGACGAGCAGAGGTGGTACCGCGCTCGATGTGAGGACGCTGATGTCAGCTACGCGCAGCCGCTGGCTTTGTCGTCGCTACCAGGCGCCGGGATGGACTGGGAGCCAGACGCTGAAACGTCTCGGAACCCACAGAGTCTGATCTGGAACCTGCGCCAGATGGAACGAATCCGAACAAGTCGGACGCTCGCCGCTTTCAAACCTCTCCAGCTAAGCGGAGACAATGATTTAGCCTGAAATGGCCGCTCTTCCTGTCCGCTACTGGTGGCGTGGCGTCGCGTTCTCGTGACCTACTCGTGTCGCAACGCCATTGGCTCAAACCCCCCGGGGAAGACACCTCCTTTCATCGCGTTCTGCCACTGCCAAGTAGACACGAGAAGAGCGCGCGTTCGTGTGTGCGCGTGTGCATGCGTCGGTGTGTACACGAGTTCCTAGAGTACATTTCAAAATCCGTCCATCGCCGACCAATTGTATAAAGTAGCTTAAACTTGCGCCGCCTATGAGCCAATAAGATAACTGTTTTCGCGACTGTGGACAAATCTAACTAGCGTAAAGCAATTCATTTGAAAGCCAGTGGTAGCAGGACCATCCCCAAATTTTGATATTTTGAGACTGCGTCTTTTGGATCCCAAAAACTTGGAATCTGTCGAAAATATCGCATTATTAACTAAGTTGTGGCGAATTGTCGCATACATAGCCGCGCATTTTCAAATCAGGCGCTGCGGCAATATTTCCCAGACGGTTGACGCGAATTCGAGACGCACACGATCGCACGTCTCGAAGGGAGAGCTAAAACATCACGGCTCAGTGGCGCTTGTAACGTTGAGTGCGTTCCGCACACTAGATAGGAAGCGCGCCCACCCTGGCTGATAGCAGTTAAATTGATGGTTGATCGCTAGTGGTTGGTCAGCCATTGAACGCTGCAGTGCCGCGTGTCTTCCACAACGTTGTCAGCGCTAATTCACGCAGCCCACATCTCTCTCACCACCGCCACGTACCCCAAAGCGCGATTGAGGCGTCCACTGACCCAGAAAGCCAGTTATGCTCCCTTCCTTTCCTCAAAACGCCAATGAACGCGCGCTCGGTTTCGGCGAGGCGGCGGCGACTGAGTGACGTCATAGTTGTCACGTGGTTTCTCCTCGGTTCAAGGTCAAACGCGCGCGCACACTGCGAAGAAGCTACGGAGGATAGTAGTAAAGCTGTCCCTTTAAGAACGCTTTTTGAAGCGAAAAGCTTCACTACACCAGCTTTTCGAGCCTGAGCGGGGCCGCAAGTTTGACCTTTAATGTAGCTAGAGGTCACAGGGGCCGCAAGTTTCACCTTGAATGTAGGTAGAGGTCAAACCATGAGCATAGATGATGGTAGTCAGGTTCGACACATGACGTCAGCTACACCAGCGGCTGTTAAACCAACTATCTCGACTTTGACCTTGACCTCTGACACTGACCTTCGGCCAAGCGGGAGTGCCGGCATCACATAAAACTGAAAAAAAAAGGTTTTTGGGGAAAGTAAATTGCTCAATATCTTCCTCACATCTCGGCCGGAACCTGAACCGCGCCATAAAGGAAGGGATAAAGGAGGGGGTGAAGGAAGAAAGGTGCCGTAGTGGATGGCTCCGGAATAATGTCGACCACCTGGGGATCTTTGACGTGCACTGACATCACGCTGCACACGGGCGCCTTTGCGTTTCGCCTCCATCGGATCGCGGCCGCCGTGGTCGGGTTCGAACCCGGAAACTCTGGATCAGTAGCCGGGGGCTCAGTGGTTAGGGCGCTCGGTTACTGATCCGGAGCTCCCAGGTTCGAACCCGACCGCGGCGGCCGCTTTTCGATGGAGGCGAAACGCAAAGACGCCCGTGTGCTGTGCGATGTCAGTACAGCAGGTTAAAGATCCCCAGGTGGTCGAAATTATTCGGAATGGTTTTTGGGGAAAGGAAATTGCGCAGTATCTGTCTCACATATAGGCGGACACCTGAACTGCACCGTAAGAGAAGGGATAATTGAGGGTATGTAAGAAGAAAGCAAGAGGTGCCGTAGTGGAGGGCTCCGGAATAATTTCGACCACGTGGGGATCTTTAACGTGCACTGACATCGCACAGCACACGGGCGCCTTTGCGTTTCACCTTAATCGAAACGCTGCCGCCGCGGTACTCCGACCGTGGTGGCGGGTAACCCGACCGTGAGGGCAGCGTGAAAGTGGGTTCTCCATAAAACGCCGATGGACACTGATGCGTTAAGCGGAACGCCAGGTGTGATCGAGGCGACGGCTGCCGTGGGGAGCACGTGGCTACCAACGTGACGAGCACCGCGCTAAGCAACGCTAACGTTGCTGGTGCAGCCGCGCATCTAGCAGCGGGGTTGCGAGTGCAATCTCACAGGGGGTTAACAGCACGTTAAGGCGCGCTCACACTAGCGGGAAGCTTCCCGCAGCGGCACAGCGTCAACGTCGACGCTGTCTCGCAGCTCCTCGGAATGACGCTCACACTGCGCGCGTTTTCTCGCTGCGGTTGTCTTGGAATGTAGAGAGAGGAGGCGCTGAGGGAGGACCCGAACGAGCAGAAAGAGAAGGCGATAGTCACGTGACACCAGAGAAGACTGGAAAGCGCACACTTTTCTCGCGTCGTCGTCTTGATCGTCTGCTAGCTCTCCTCCCGTCGCCCTTTTTGTCTCGAGAATGGCTGGTTCGAACGATGAGCTGTTGGCTACGGTAATCGTACTTTATTTGTTTGTTCGCTGCTTCTGCACCGTCGCTTCGGCACTGTCTCAAGTCGCATGTCCATGCTGGCAAAGCAGCCGCCGAGTGCCCGGCCGGACGCGCGCAGCCTCCGCCTCCGCCGACGGGGTCACTGAACTGGGACCGACGTCACGGTTCACGGTCGGCGCCCATTGGCTGTTCTCGTCAGCGGCACGGGAAAAATAGGTACCGGACCCATCGCTCTGCGGGACGGCAAAGGAGGCTGTCCGCGGGAGAAAAACCGGCTTGTGCGGGAAGCGGCGCGCGGAAAACGTCCTGCGTTGCGCGTTTTCCCGCTAATGTGAGTGCGCCTTTAAGCACTGTCCCCAAAGCACTCGTAACGTTGCTCTAAAGGTCGTGCCCAAGACCATCGCACGTCTGATTGCAGTCACTGCTTCTACCCTTGCGGTAGGTGTTATGGTCGCGAAGTTTATGTCGTTTCGAAGAAAGCAAGATGTTTACCAGATGCAAAAAGTGCTGCTACTGTGTGTCAGTATAACTATCAATGGAAACCGCCAGTCGCTCGACCACGAACGTAGCCAGAGAGATTAAGGTTTTTAAACGAAAAGCTTCGGTACGCCTGCTTTTCGAGCCGTCAGCGGGGCCGCAAGTTTGTCCTTGAATGCAGCTAGAGGCCAAACTAAGTGACGCCTGTCTCATTAATCTCGGTGAACGCCCGAGCCGCGCCCGTAGTTAGTGGCTATTTATTAATAAAATAAAAATGGAAGGAAAATTTGCTACCCGCGGCATCTGCCATCGAAACCTGAAGCACCTAAGCTGCTGCTAGTGGGAATAAAAGGACCGGGAGTGGCAAAGAAAGGGGGGAGAGCTTGTAGAAATGGATAGGGGCAGGGGGTAATATACTCCATCCACAAATACACAATAGGAAATAAATGTGGCGTGCTGCCGCGCACGCAAGGGAAGGGAGAATTCGTTTTGGGGGAAAGGAAATGGCGCAGTATCTGTCTCGCATATCGGCGGACACCTGAACCGCGCCCTAAGGGAAGGGATAAAGGCGGCATTAATAGAAGGGAAGTGGTGCCCTAGTAGAGGGCTCCGGAATAGAAAAAAATTGTTTTTGGTGAAAGCAAATGGTGCAGTGTCTGTCACATATCGGCGGGCACATGAACCGCGCCGTAATGGAAGGGATAAAGGACGCAGTGAAAGAAGAAAGAGGTGCCGTAGTGGAGGGCTCCGGAATAATTGCTTCCACCTGGGGATCTTTAACGTGCTCTGACATTGCACAGCACACGGGCGCCTTTGCGTTTCTCCTCCATCGAAACGGTGCCGCCGCGGTCGGGCTCGAACGCGGGTACTCCGGTTCAATAGTATCCTTTTTTGGAACCCGACCGCGGCGGCAGCGTGAAAGTGGGTTCTCCATAAAACGCCGATGGACTCTGATGCGTTCAGCGCAACGCTAGGTGTGATCGATGCGACGCCTGCTGTGGAGAGCACGTGGCTACCAACGTGACGAGCACTGCGCTAAACAACGCTAATGTTGCCAGTACAGCCGCTGCATCTAGCAGCGGGGTTGCGAGTGCAGCCTCACAGGGGGTTAACACCATGTTAAGCACTGTCCCCAAAGCACTTCGAACGTTTGCTCTAAAGGTCGTGCCCAAGACCACTGCAAGTCTAGTTGCAGTTACTGCTTATACCCTTGCGGTAGGTGTTATAGTCCCGAAGTTTATGCCGTTTCGAAGAAAGCAAGATGTTTACCAAATAAAAAAATGCTACTACTGTGTGTCAGTATGGCTATCTATGGAAACCGCCAGTCGCTTGGCCACAAACGTAGCCAGGGAGATTAAGGTTTTGGAGTGAAAAGCTTGAGTACGCCTGCTTTTCGAGCCTCAGCGGGGCCGCAAGTTTGACCTTGAATGCAGCTATAGAGGTCACCGTGGCCGCAAGTTTCACCTTGAATGTAGGTAGAGGTCAAACCATGAGCATAACTGGTGGTACGTAGTCAGGTTCGACACATGACGTCAGCTTTTTTTCTGCCACGTACGGCCGGCTCAAGTAGGCGCGCGCTCTGCATACCACTAGGGTGCCTCGTTGCCAGAGCCTTTCGAAAGCAGCGCAGCTATCGAGGCACCCTACACCAACATTACTAGAACAAACTCAGTTTCACTGCTCCCCATATACAGGGTGTCCCAGCTAAATTTAGCCAGGGTTTAAAAATACGCCGAGGCACTTGAAGACTACGCGACCAAATGCATACTGCTGGCAATTGTATGGAGCATGTCACACTATTTTTATATTGTGCTTAATTCTGTAATTAGCCAATATTAATTAACCAATTTCGCAAGCAACGGAGATAGGCGAAAAAGGTCAATGAGAGTGTTGTAGAATGGTCCGCAAAACTTCCGTTTGAACAGTTTTTAACTCTCCATCGCGTCTCTCCTTTAGTCGCCGCGGGAGCTTCCGCATGCGTCGCATGGGCTCCGCGATTTTGGAAGAACTTGAGCGGAAAGACATTGGACCACCGAAATTTTCGGCTGAATCGACGTCGGAAGTTTGGAGGATCAGGTGGACATCAACACCGGACCGGTAGGCCCATTTTTTTTTACTATAATCGGGATCCGAAGTTTCCACGCGGTCCGGCGCGACTAGGCCTAATCTAGGCCTAGCGCCAACAAGGCTTCGAAGGGCGCTCCGCGGTGCGACTGGGCCATGGCACGGTCGCGATGGAGATCCGAGGCACTCAAGACCTTACTCCAAGCACACGCAACACCGATTTAGTCCGAAGTTGGGCGGAAAATCAGATGGAGGCAGAGCCGGCCACCACGTGGTGAGTCCCGAGGAGCGGGAACGCCAGGGCACGGCCGAGGCGATGGAAGAGAATGACAGAGACCCGGGCAGATGGCAGACGGCGGGACCGAGACGAAAGAAAGGCAAGAAAGCCGCGGCGAGGAACAAATTCAAGGAATCCCAACAAATCGAGGGAAACCTACAACGTCCCACTGTTGTGCTGTTGCAAAAAGTACACAGTACCTTTGCAACTACAGGCTTATCTATTACCTTGTTCAACATAGCAAAACATCCTGATTGATGTCTGGCTGTCTATAACTAACGAGATTAATACTGTAACTCATTATTTACACATATCGCAATTCACTCCAAGGTCCCAGTGCTTTTCTTTTTGAATGTACCAGCCATTCACATTCATGGAATGATGCAGTCTTGTTTCTAATTTTTATTAAGAAAAGTGTGGAAGAAAATCGTTTCTCTCAGCTGTTAACTGCATTCATTTGAGTCTAGGCCGACAGATTTTCTAAGAATACGAGGAATGAAACTCTTGGGCAAGCTTATTCATCAACGAGCACTGGGAGAAAGGAACGGTACCAGAGGAGTGGAAACACGCAACGGTGGTGATGATTCCCAAACCTGGAAAGAAGCTCCAAATAGAAAACCTCAGGCTGATATCGCTAACGTCGTGCCTGGGAAAACGTTTTGAGCGAATAGTCACCCGTCGACTAAAGCAACACTTTGAAGAGAAGGGGCACTACCCGGACAGCATGTTCGGTTTCCGGGAAAGCTGTCCACGCAGGACGTCCTCCTTCAGATCAAAGAAAAAGCCCTAACGCAAGTCCCATACAATGGTGAAAACGTTATCATGGCCCTAGACGTCAAAAGTGCTTTTGATAATATAGGCCACGCCACCATCATGGAGGGACTCAACAACGCCAACTGCGCGAAGAAGATCCACGATTACACCAGGGCCTTCCTAAGCAACAGGACAGCCACGGTGGGAATCGGGGAACTCAGAGGAGAAAAGGTCAACACGCCAAACAAGGGCACGCCGCAAGGCTTGATCATATCACCGGTACTCTTCAACGTAGTGATGATAGAACTAGCACGAAGACTCAAAAAGATCGAGGACATCGGCTTCGCAATTTATGCGGACGACATCACGATATGGGCCAACCAGGGAACGCTAGGACAAAAAAAAAGAAGTTTACAAGAAACGGTGACGTGTGTGGAAGAGTATGTGAAAGGAAGAGGACTGGCGTGCTCCACTGAAGAGTCAGAGATTCTCAGAATGCAAAGAGAAAAAAAAAACTCGGAGAAGGTAGAAATCCTGCTCGAAGGAAGCCACATTCCGGAGAGGGAACGTGTCAGATTCCTCGGATTGTGAACCCAAAAAAAAAACAGGAGATGCGGATTCGCAATCAACCGGCTTAAGCTGGCTGCGACGCAAGTGGCAAGAATGATAGCCAGTATCACAAAGAAGACGTGGCATAAAAGAAAGCTACACTCTGAAACTCGTAAGAAGTTTGATCATAAGTAGGGTGACCGACTTCCTCCCATACTTCCAAACAACCCAAAGGGGAAAGGGACCAAATCAACGCCAAGGCGTATAAAATGGCCCTTCATCTGCCGATGCATACAGCAAACGAGAAGTTACTAGCACTCGGCATTCACAATACATTCGAAGAGCTGGAAGAGGCACAGCTAGAGACGCAAAAGGAAAGGCTGGTGCAAACAAGAAGCGGCAGAAGAATCTTAGAAAAGTTGGGATACAACTTAGAAAAAATACTAGAAAAGGGAGCAGACATCCCCGACAACATCAGAGCCACTATCAGTCTGCTCGCTCCCCAAAAACATGGACCCAAACCTACACCCGGCTAGGAGAAAGGCGAGAGCAGAATACAAAGAGAAACTGGCGGTCAAAGAAAATACAATATATGTGGACGCTTCCAGATAGAGGAAGAGACGTGAGAATGGCAGTGGTAGCACTCAACTTGGAGGGTGCAGAATTTCCTAGCGCATCCATTAAAAACGGTACGGTTGATGAGGGAGAGGAATTCACAGTTGCTCTAGCGATTGCCGAAGGCAACCGGATCAGAAAATCTTTAAACCATCCTAACAGACTCGAAAGAGGACTGCAGGAACTATATGAAAGGAAGGATAGGTAAATGTGCAGGTCAGGTCCTAGCACAAGTGGCTCCAAAAAAAGGACCAGGTGAGGCATGTTATTTTCTGGGTACCCGGACATGCGGAAGTATGGGGCAACCTCAGGGGATGATGAGACCGCTCGAGCTTACACGAACCAAGCCTCTTATCCATTCAGCCTGGAGGGGGCCTCAGAAAACATACTGCCCACCTTCTCAGAAATCACCAATTACTACAGGGGGTAAGGAAAGGATATCCGGAACCACACTTGCCTGACTCAGGAAGAGGCGGTCATATGGAGGAGGCTCCAAACAGAAACCCTACCTAATCTTTTCATAGTAAATAAGATGTATCCAACGTAGTACAGGGACACGTGCCCCAAATGCGGAGGCAGACCCACGGTGTATCATACAATGTGGGAGTGCAAGGACAATTATAGTTTCCATAATCAGAAAGAACCGTGTCGATAGCAGTGGGAGGAATCACTTTCCAGCCGCAATCCAGCCTTCCAACGAAGGCTGGTACAACATGTCGTGAAAGCTGCCAGATGCAGGGGCCCTGGAATAGGGGCTCCACCCGCTGAGGAGGGCGAAGACATCGCAAGATGAAGACGACCGCTGAACTCTGAAGTGTATAGAAACTAGAGCAATAAAATTTATCCTATCCTATCCTATCCTATGGAGGCAAAACGCTAAGGCGCCCGTGTGCTGTGTGATGTCAGTGCACGTTAAAGATCTCCAGGTGGTCGCAACTTGTCACCACAAGGCCTCCCCCTCAGGAGACAGAGTCGTCCCAGCAAAGTCTTCTGGCTAGGTGAAAGAGGGCAGGCAGATGTTTTGTTGGAAAAAAGTTGAAAGTGAAGTGAGAGGGCAGCTGTTAAAGGAAGCACGGTGTTGTCGACGTGGGCAAGCTTTATGTGGTTGAGGAAGATGACTGTGTCGTAACTGATGACACACGGCGTTTTGTCGCCCCGCGCGATGACGAGATGGGGTCCAGTATAGGGTGCCTGAAGCAGACGGCAAGCACAATCCACGCATAAGAAAACATAGGCGCTCTCTCAAATCACGATGGGCAAAGGTCAGCTTGTACTGGTGAACACGCGTTGGATGGGCGGAGATACGGGACAGGAGAGTGGTTAGACCTTTAATATAAAGTATGCCAGGACAGGACAGACAACGCTTTGGGCAGGCAGGCACACGAAATCAGCTGGTAGACGCAACGATGTGCCATGAAGAAACTTAAGTGTTTCACAGCGATGTATGCTACGAGCATCTCACGGCCGAGAGCACTGTACTGCTGCTCTGAAGATGAGAGCTTCTTTGAGAAAAAAACCAAGAGGACACCACTCACTATTAAGAAATTGCTTTGGGACGCTGCCAACAGCGGAACCTGAAACTGACCGTGATGCTGGTGGGTGCGTTGTGTGGCAGGTGAACTAGAAGGATGGTAAAGGTGAGACACTTCTTGACAGGAATGAAAGCAGCACTGCCAGCCTTGATCCAGATGTAAGCGGGTGCCTTTGGGTTGGCCAACTTAAGTAAACTTTTGAGTGGTTGCAGAACGGCAGCACATCCAGGAATGAAACATCTGTAGTACCTGATGAGGCCAAGGAAATGCTGGAGCTGACATAGTGAGCCTGGGTGGGGGAAGTCCGCGACTGCCTTGACCTTGTCTGGAAGTGATTGGATACTATGGGCGTCGGCGAGATGTCCGAGGAATGCCAAGGATGCAACACCAAACACACATTTGTCAGTGTTAAGATTGAGTCCGCGGTCTGCAAAAGATTAAAAGACAAGGCGCAGATGACAGAGATGCTCAGCGGGAGAGGAACTAACGACGAGGACATCATCAATGTGTGTTAATACAAATAGAAAACCTCGAAGAATGACGTCAATGAAACACTGGAAGGTTTGCGCTGCATTTCGTGGGCCAAAAGGCATCCTCATGCGTATCTATAGGTGCCATACAATTCTTACGTAGTAAAAGGACCTCATGCGTATCTATAGGTGCCATACAATTCTTACGTAGTAAAAGAAGTTAGATCATCGAAGCATGCTGTGGTCATGACTGTACACATAACACTACTCAAGCTAAAACACTAACTCCAGAACAAAAAGAATGGTACAGCGGTGTGAATAATACATTCATGGGAGCAAGAAAATTAGCAGAATCGAAAGATGTCACGCAGACATACTAAATTTTCAGCACACAGTAGTACTTGAAAACATATTTAAAGAAAGAATATATAGTGTAAACATTTACAATAGCAGAAATCCAGGCATTTATAAATTAAACATGCAAACCTTATACACAGCTGGGAACAAGATGTCCTTTTCGATTCTGTGGTATGTGCGCTTTGAAAAGGAGCAGATGCCGCTATTCTCCACAAGTCGCAGGGACTGCGTTGGGCTGCATCCTGTGAACAAAATGGCAGTGGCCAGAAGCATGTTGCCACGTCCAATCCGACTCTCTTTGTTGGCTGGACTTTGTGCTGTGCATATTTGGATATGTTGTTGTCACCACAACAAAAGAGCCTAAGACCTGGAAAAACACACAGGGCAAGATTAAACAATTAATGATAGCAGGAAGATATAAAAGAGCGTATTTAGCATATTACTGTGATCAACTGAGAAAAGTTTACTGTAACCGCTGCAATGGATAAGTGAGACTCAGTTATACACCTTCAGTGAAGTGCTGGGTGATGGCACTTCCAGCAGAGATTGGTGAGTTGCAGCAAGCAGTCCTCATAAACAATGAACCCCTGAGGTGGTGATGGTTCAGAGGAAGACCTGCAGGCAGTTTAGTATTGTCATGTAAATAATGAAACAATATGCTCAATGTACAACTACCATAAAGCCTAAAGAACGACCACCATCAGGTGCTACTACAAAAATATTTACATGTTGATGTTACACACAGGTTCTACTGAAGCAAATTTGGCCATTAATGAAAATAGCTACATGCTGCTGAGCTTTTATATGTGTGCCTAGGCCTTGCTTATTAATACACCTACGCTGCTAAGGTGTCCAAACTTGGTAAGTGCTGTCATGAGGATTCTCTTCGAATGTTGCAGACAAACCATCCCAGTTTGGCGATAAACACCTCGGAGCTGTGTCCTATTGCAGCATAATATCGGCAACTGTGAAGTCTGTCTGAGATTCTGCAATTTGGAGGAGAATTAAGAGCAATGTGCAGTTGCCAACACTGTGAAAGTAATTGGCCAGAAAGGCAGAGTTTTACCAGAGATGAGCAGTGCATGTGTCTAGTATAAGAGATGCATTACATTGGTGTACCTCGACTGTTCAGTGCAAAGACACCAGCCTATTGTGTGCATACTTGTACACCACACCACAGAAGCATATGATTTGTCTTTCTTGAGGCATAGTACAATGGTTTCCAACCGATGGGCAAAACACTGAACTTTTATTGCTGAGGTTGCTCCCTGGTAGTGATCTACTGAATAACTAGCTGACTTACAGCTACTTTAAAAGAAACTTATGTCTGGCTTGCCAACAGTAAACCACCTTGACGCTTCTCTCAGAGAAGAGTGCTGCTCAACAAACAATTCACATAATTGTTAAAGGATTCCAAAGAAGACCTCATGCTAGTGTGCTTGCTGGTTTGGTTTATGGAGTTTAACATCCCAAAACGACTCAGGCTATAAGGAACGCCGTAGTGGAGGACTCCAGAAAATTTCGACCATCTGGGGTTGTTTAATGTGCACCAACATCGCACAGTACATGGGACTCTAGCATTTCGCCTACATCGAAATGCGACCGCTAAGGGCCATATCGAACCTGTGCATTTCAGGTCAGCAGCTGGGCTAATGACTGTATCATTAGTACTCTTTCCAAGAGCACAAAGAATGTTACGTTTAAAAATCACATGTAATGGCACAATAATGTATAATTAGTGCTGCTGTTACAGAGATTCACAGTACCAACTACTCTCAAAATCGCAATGCATGCATTACAATATGTTTCTTTCTTATTTTTGAAAAAAGGAGACAAGTACTCCTTTGCACATATACCAGCTTCCTGTGTTGCATGCCCTGTTTGCACACCAACACTTTTCGTTTTAAGCATGAATGACATGTGCGTAGATTTCCATGCCAATGGGGATGTGCCTGAATATGCGCATTAGACTTGGCAGGTGCAGGTTTTTCTGGCACTGTGAGAAGCGGTGCTGCTTGGCCATGGGTAAGTGCTAAAATCGAAATAAAATGAACAAAATTGTGCATGGAAACTAATGATAAGGCTTCAGAGTATACAAACAGGCATTTATATAGATAGGCCATGACAAACTTATGCTAGACAGTCATACAGGCTGTTGTCAAGTGCTTGCCCCAAAACCCATGTATCACAAGATTTGATATGCACAAGGAAACAGTGGATGAATCAATGGTTTCCGATGACATTCACTGAAACAGGATGGTAGTGGATGCCACTATGCTTTGTATATTTTTTTTATTCAATGCCAATCAATCTGTGGAACTTTTATTTCAAGTAGAAATCTCGCTATTGTTTAAGCTATCCCAAATCTGAATCCTGATCTTGTATCACTAGGTCATTGCACTGCTTTTAAGCCGACAATCTTGCAACTGTCTCTGGATAATGTCAATGATGGGCATTTCACATTACTTTCATTACTTCTGAAGCCTGTACATGTATCAATTCTGGATGACCACTGCCACATCCTAGGAATATCGACCATTTGTTTTCTTAAATTACCCTCAATTTCCTTAGTTATCTTTCTGTAGCCACAATTGCTGTTTGAAAAAGTAGGGCTCAGCATCCTGAATTATCATGGAATGATTCTTTCCAAACTTTCCTTTTCTATTTCCTACACAAGCCCACGGCCTTCCTTTCTGCCTCTGTTTAAAGTTCTTTATTTCTGTTTCAGTTGACCCCAAACTAGTTTTGTATTCCTTTCCTTCCATTTTGAGTCAAGGCTGTTTTTATTGATACCTGAACGCCTTAAGTGACATAATGTTTTTACCTGATTTCTAACACCATTCCTCACACCAAATTTTAATCTGCATTTCTCCTCTTGTACAGCATCATTTTAAGCTTCACAGTGAGCACCTAATGCTGGTATTCCAACAACACTGTGGTTAATTTCTGGAAACTTGTACAAAACTGCTTAAATGCCTGTCTTGCTGAGTTAGAAGTCAACAAGGAAGGAAACTGCAGGCACGGCATTTGGTGTGCTTCAAATACGATGAGCACAAACCTCCTAGCTCTATACTGGAGTGCATCGCACAGACATAATGTTCAACTCTGCTCTTTGGTAGCGAACATTTAGTCTATGAAGTACACAAAATGAAAGTAGCGCTACACGACTTACAGGCTTCCTAGTACACCAAGCCACTCCCAGCAGTGCTCCAAGGCATCCCTGTGCTGTGCTGTACGAGAGTGAGAAGGCAGAGGCTGCCCGGGTTTCTGGCTCATTTCTTTCGCCCTTAGGCACTGCACTTTCAAAACTAAGCTCTGGCACCAATCTTTCTACCGAAATTCCTCTCAGTCGTTCATACCTATTGCACCCACTTAGAAGTGCTGGAAACTAACCATACAGTAGCTCAGTAACAATGATTACAATGCCAGGGGCAATTTCTGCTGCATGATTGCATTGCAGTGCTAAGCTCCTTATTATCACCTGCTACCTGTATTACCAAAATACGCTTGGGAGAGAGTGGGAAAGCGGAAAAATTTTGATTTTTGGGCTCGAGGGCGATCTATTTTATTTAGCCATAGCACTTACGGCGGCGTTCCGCGCACAGCACAATAGCAGAAGCCGGTGGTTGGGCAAAGTAGAAACTGGGAGGCCATCTTCATACGAGGCTCTAGTAAAGTCGCGGTGTTCACACCAGGTTTTGGTACCATTTATTTCGCACCCTTTTTGTATGTTTTCAGGGCTACTGTGATCTTTAGATAAGCAGCCAACCAAAACATCAATCTACGGCACCATGACAAAACCCAAGTAAACCAGATCATCGAAAAATGCCAACCTGTGCTCGAAGACGAGAAGTCTGGAGTCTCGTCTATGCCCTCATACTCACAGGAGTCGGGAAGCCCGCTGACACCATCGACGACGCACTGCGCAAAAATGTTGCACAAGCTGACGCTGCAGCATGAACATGCACGCCAACAGACATCACTGAGAAAGCATGCGATACACACCTGATGCTTTGGCACTGTTGGTCCGCTCTGTCAGCTCTCGGCAGCGAGAAGAAGTAGTACAACATTGGCATGGCGCCAGGGCTCAGGAAACGTTTTGCTCGAATGCCGAAGCCAGCGAGGTATGCCGGGTTGCACTCGTAGCTGCTGTTGTCGAAGTGTAGCGAGCATATGACACTTGCTCGGAGTCCAGTAGTGGCGCCCAGCTGCACGCACAAAATCTATCCAGGCTTGTTTCTGCGCGGCATCCCGAGGGAATTTATGCAACGCCGCTTCGGCGCCGGACTTGCTGAGGCAAAAGTCAACAACGCACGAAACCGGAAGCATGGCGATTGGTGTAGAAGCTGACTGTGCGTGTAAACCAGTGCCTCCTAGGAGGCACTGGCCTGGGCGAATGCTCTCCTCAGGCCGTCGGGCGCCGGCTGCGCCACCGCACGCGGCTGCCGCATGGCGGCGCTGTGTGGGTAGAATACAGCGGAGGTTTAGGCAAGGATGTCCTCTGTCTTCTTTGTTGTTCATGTTGCACCTGCAAGGATTGGAGACCAAGCAAGCTAGAGAGGAGCGGATTAGGCTTCAACCTTTCTTTTTTCAAGCAAGGAGAATGGATTAAACAGTCATTACCGGGACTAATATACGCCGATGATATAGTGCTAATGGCTGACAACAAGGAAGATTTACAGAAATTGATAGACATATGTGGTACAGAGGGAGATAGATTAGGTTTCAAGTTTAGTAAGGAAAAATCTGCAGTCATGATATTTAATGATGAGGTCGGCAAGCATAGAATGTAGGCGTTCACGCTAGAAGTAGTGGATGAGTACAAGTATCTTGGGGAGTGGATAAGTAACGGTGTTGAGTATCTGACACAGTATGAAAAATATGTAATGAATAAAGCTAGTAGAAATGCAGCTGTCATGAAAAATAGGGCACTGTGAAATTACAATAGGTATGAAGTGGTAAGAGGAATCTGGAAAGGGGTGATGGTTCCTAGCCTGACTTTCGGTAATGCGGTCCTGTGCATGCGACCAGATGTTCAAGCAAGGTTAGAGATTAAACAACGTGGCGTAGGGAGGCTAGCTTTGTGAGCACATGGCAATACACCAAATCAGGGGGTACAAGGTGATATGGGATGGGCGTCGTTCGAGAGCAGAGAAGCTAGCACTAAGATAGCATCTGAGGAGCGATTGAGAAAAATAAGGGAAAAGCAGTGGGCTAGGAAAGTTTTCAGATACCTGTATATAAGGAATGTTGATATTGAAATGGAGAAAGCGAACTAGAAAATTGACAAGCAAATATCTGGACAGCGGTAGGGGGGCAAATCAGCAATTATCGGTTAAGAAAAAGGTTGAAGAAACAGAGAGAGCTCTGTGGAAAGCAGGGATGCTGACGAAATCAGCACTGGGAACATACAAGATTTTTAAGC
Organism: Amblyomma americanum; assembly: GCF_052857255.1. Taxonomy (NCBI): domain Eukaryota; kingdom Metazoa; phylum Arthropoda; class Arachnida; order Ixodida; family Ixodidae; genus Amblyomma; species Amblyomma americanum. Next base: position 307,039,034 of record NC_135497.1, on the reverse strand, counting down.
AGAAAATTGCCAAAGAAAATATCTATGTTAATTGTAGGGGAAGCTCTTTGTTGTTTGAGGCCAGGACGGGAGTTAGACATAAAGAGTCAGGTACCACGAGTCATGGCTAGGTGGCTTGAGCCACCGCCCGATTTAAAGGGTTCAGCCTTATCCATCCATCCATCCAGCCGTCTGGCGCGTCGGGTGCCTCTGCTCTCTTCGAGAATACGAGAAGCTGGGCTGGCGCTGATCGGCCGCGCGCAGTACGATTCTTGCTTTCGCGTTTGCATGCGTGTTTAATTGCATTCATGCTTTCCTAAGGCTTTTTCAAGTTCGTATTCCGCATGCAATCTGTCCCTATGTATTTAGAAGCGCTAAAAAGAAAAAGATGTGGGCGTACCCGTGAATTTCTCACAGACGAGACATATCAGACGATTCTGATCAATACCTATTCCACAGTGTCGTGTGTCAAATATCTGCTGATAGAAGAGAAGTTGTTTTTTGTCCCCACCAGAAAATTCAACAGCGATCCAATTGAATATTCCTGTTTGGCAGTTTGCGAATGTCATCCGGGTGTAACGACATGTTGGATGTTCGGGCTGTACTGTCAGGTCTCGGAAAGCTACTGAAGACCATGATCGCTGCGTCTAATTCAGCATCCAATATTGCCCACAAAGAATGTGCTTCGATGTCAAGGCTCATACTCGCTGATCTCCTCTCTTCTGCTCAACCAACTTCTACTTCAGCTCCAAAGCCACCTGACGTCGACTTTGCAAGCAGCGCCAAGGCTGTTGAGAGAAAGATTGGTGCTTCAGAGGCATACTACCACAATTTTGCCACAGCACCTGCCAACGCTTCAGAACTCGGCTACCGCTTATGTGGGCGGTTACATTGCACGAGTTGTTGGCGAGCATATGGATTGCGAGAACTGACTTACTTTGTGTACGAAGCCAGTTAGGAACCAGCCACTCTTTCAGTTCACCCGCAGCCAAGTCCGAGATGGGCTGCTCTACCCATCAGATCAACTTCTCTTCGTTCTCGACACAATAAAAGCTTTTGCTGACCGCACCCTGCAGGAAGATGAGACCTTACAAAAGCCTCTCACTACATTAGTAGAGCACACTGCCCCAGCTCTTTGTGCTTCAAAGTTGCTAAGTGCAAGGGCGATGGCAGCAACGAGCACAGGCTTAAGCTCATGAATCGGTTCTTTTCCTGAGGCCACTCCTCTGCAACTACGCATTCAATGTTACTGACAAGGACGTAGTTAAACATTTTTCAAATAAAGCCCCTTTTGTGAAAGTACGCGAAACTGCGAGAGTGGCATACGCTTTACTGCCATGTGGGAGTGGGACTCCACAATAAATGCTTCTTTTTTTCGAGTTGGAGTACTCTAAGTTTTGAGTTACAATGCACTGATATTGAATACATGAACCCCTACATCTTTTTTTTTTTTTCGAAAAGTGTGCCATGAGGCATAAGTTGAAAAAAGGGGAAGGAATGCGGGAGATAGAAAGTTAAAAGAAGGATTCAAGACCCGTTGCGCTGAGGTAGTCCGTGCAGTGCTATCTTCAGGCAGATGGTGCAGCGCCTCACGTTACCTAACTGATGGCACTGACAGCAGGGTGCATTTTTCGCGCGTACCGCTCAAGTTGAGCGTCAACACTGCTACTCGAGAAACAGTGCTGCAGGAAAGTGCACAGTTGATCAAATGATGAAACCACATTGCACAGCTCCACATTTTCTGGCGCCAACTGTGGCTTCGGTGGCGACAATGGTAACTCTCAAAAACTTTACGAAAGAAACGTGGGATCAGGTATCGCTTTGGAAGCAGTCTAACGGCTCTACGTGCTACTTAGCGCATGTTCTTCCGGCCTGCGTCGTCTGTTACATGAGTAAACAGCATGCAACAGAGCTTTTTCAGTGCCCAAGCTTTCAGTATCAGCTGCTGCCAAACACTGCTTTCAAATAACGACCCTCAGACAAGTGAACTTAAAGGTGACAGAACAATTTTTCACGATTCGGATTCAAGCAGGCGCTCGCTGCCATATCAGCGCAGCAGACGACGTGCGAGTTCATTGCACAGCAATAGCCGCAAACGACACGACTGAAATGGGCCAGTTACCCTTAGCGACAAGAGCTTCCAAGCTTCGTTTTAAAAAAGTTTTGATTGTACTTGAAACAACATGAACACAGTTGAAAAGTCAACGACAGAACATCTGCATTTCTATGAGTGACGGTGATGTGACGGGCATTTTACTGCGGTGGCGGCGTGTGGCAGCGAAAGGCCGTACTAGCCCCGACGACCGGCTTCCATTGTTCGCCTCTCCTTTGCCCAGGCACAGAAAGTATAGAGGAGGCACTGCGTAAACTAAAATGCAAGCGTGACTGCGTGACTGGCAGGCTCGCAGGCATTGGCTGTACACACGCATCTCGCCGAACGACCCAGAAGTCGGAGTACCCAGCACGCCTTGCGGCTCGTTCAGATTGGACACGAAACAAATGGCACGTGCATCAGCAGCCCATCGACAGCTCTCGTACCACAAGAAGATGCATGCATTTCTTATATAGTGACGCTGAATAATTCCTCCCAGTTGTGTGGTTGTACGGTTTTCTTATTTTTACTCGCCATGTGTCCTTTATATGCTGCCTGACATCCATTCAGTTGCTAGTCAGCACAAGTGTGTCCCTCGTTCCCGTTGTCCCGTCTTAAAGAGGTCCTGCACTGCGATGTTTTCCTCAGTGTCTCATGCGTTGCAGAGACCAGCTAATGCAAAAAGAAGTATTGAAATCGGAGCATGCAAACGAAAGTTATTCCACTTAAACTTAATATAAAAAATAGACGAAAATGCCTTTCATCTGCCCTTTCACTCACCCTGCTCAAATTGCGTGCTACCAGTCAAAACCGCACGTAGCACACATGCAGCCAAAACGTGCCTGCAATCGTTGCTGCTTTGCTAGGGTAGTGCAACCCACAGCTGGGCATTGTGCCAGTATATGGTCCCCCTTTGTGTACACATTTTAGACAGAGCCCGGGGAGGGCCATGTGCCCCAAACCTCCTCTCCTGTCTCCTGTTGGCTTCTCTACACATTTTTGGGCATGGTGTGTCCACCGAATTTTCTTTTTTTTTGTGCTGCCTTGTTTTCTTTTTAACAACAGTGCTGACTAACTTTCAGTCAATCAATCAGTCAATCAAATCTTTTTAGAGAAATGGAAAGTGTCGCCCCTAGTGTAAGTGTTATTAGTTTTCATTCGCTTTCACTGCTTCTTTTCAGTTTTTGTGGAATGTGTAAGCTAACAGCGCTCAGAAACATAATATTTTGGATCTATTTTGGGAGTATAAAGGAATTAGGTTCAAAGCCCAACCAATCAGATAGGCAATGCCCTGTCTGGATACCACCTCATTTCCACGGCTGAAAATAGCCGCTGTGTTGCGACACTATCGGCTCGAAATGAGCATTTCTGGGGAAGATTAAAATGTTAAATTTTATGATTTCAGAGATCTCTTTGGGTGCTGAATCATCACAGTGTATCTTACTTTGCATACAAAAAACAAAGGCATCATGCTTGATTTACATTGCAGGGCACCTTTAAGTGTTGTTGCATCCTTTCCATCGATCTTCTGCCATTACATGCATTTTGTTCTTCTGTATTAAAGGAGTCAGCTTCACGAGAGCCCCTTGCACCAGTCTCAGGTTCTTGAAGAGACTGCAGAGCAAGTCGTTGAGCTCTTCGGCACTGAGCTCCCTGTACTCGTCAGCGAAGCTCTCATCGAAGCAGAACGTAAGGACAGTTTCATAGCTTCTGTGCATTTCAGTTTCGCACTTCATTTCTAGCAACGTGTTGCTTGCATTCTTTGTGAAATACTCTTTTTGCACCTAATGCCACCTGTTATGTTGCAGCTGGCACAGATATTACCGCACGCATTTCAAGCTGTGGATGGGCATGGCTGGTTTGTAGCCGAAAGTTCTGCGTGTGGCAATACAAGCAGGGATTGTATAACAGAAATGTAAGTGTCCTGCATCACGTGCTATATGCAACTAACAGTATAGTGAACCTTTTTATGCAAAGGATTGGGGGCTTTGAATCAGCGAACATTGTGATAAGATTACTTTGCCTCTGTGGCGCCCGGGGTCATCAAGGGTGTATGGAAATAAATACTGCGCGCATGACCCAGCTTGGTCAGTGCGGAACCCGCTGATTTGCGTGCATTTTTTTTCCAGCCCGATGGCCGGCATGGCCTGGGACTACGCAGTTATTGCAAGCAACTCGATCATTTACCCAGTCATTCAGCGGGTTTGGCGAAATGTGTGGTCTTTCAGTCATCTTTCAAAAATCATGATTACTAACTTACGAAAGGATGTAGAATGACATATGGCACAAGTGCTAGCATTTGCCTTGTGTACGTCTGTGAGAATGTGTGCACTTCAGTGAATAAAATTTGGATTTTGTTTTTTTCGGCAGGTATCGAATTATCCAAAATAGAGAGAACAGGCAAGCACTGCCAGTCAGAAGGCACCAAAATAAGTTCTCTGTTCAAGTTGTGGGGCCTGCAATGAGATATGCAGCTTAACCTTGGGACGCCCTGAGTATGCTAGCTGCTGCACCCATGGGCAGCTAAAGGAAGCTGTTCAAAAGACACGCACCTGGCCGTGGCTGGAATGGAAACTACGCAGCGCCCACCAGGCTTTGCATTGCATATTGGTTTTAAAGTTTGTTATCAATAGGTGCAATTATTTTTTACACAGTGAAATGTACTGGCGAAGTTCCCAAGCCAAGAACCACTGGCAAAACCTCTTCGCTTGTTAACAAAAGAAAAACCTTGACTCCTAAGAACACTCTCGACAGAGGTCTGTCTGGTTAGGAATGTGAATTTAAGGAACAAATGAACAGCATCCAAGTTCTTCTAAGAAAACGCGCCATTTCAAAATCTACTCTGTTCATCAAGGCCTGACTGCAGGAGAGTTGCAGCTTGGGTTTAAAAAGCCCATGTGTAGTCAATTGGCGGGTCACTGATCCTAAACCATGGGTGTCCCTTTAAAGGGTAGTGTATCAAATGCAGCAAGCAATGAAAAAGTGGGTTTATATATGGCTGGTACAGGCGTGAGTAAAAAAGATTAGCACAGTGACATCACTGGAGCGGCGAAAATCACACCATGCAGCTGGTGCGGCACTGTGCTTTGCGAACACACCTGGCACTTTTGTTATCAGCATGTTTGTAGCTGCAGTCCAAATCATCTTATCTGCCACCCTAGTGGCACGTCACTAGTGCTGATCTTTTTCATTCACGACTGTACGGGGTCTCTCCCAAAACTTCCCGGATCATTTTTTTATAAATCATTTATTCAGTATCAGTTTACAATCTCTTCAGAACTTTTCAAAGTATTCTCTCCGTGCTTCGATGCACTGTTTCCAATGCTTCACTCAATCATTGAAGGCACCTTGGAAGCCGTCAACGGGAAGCTCCTTCAGTGAGGTCGTCGCAGCTGCTTTTTCTGGCTCCAACGTCCCATGCCAAGTTTCTTTTAGGGTTCTTTTGGTCCTTGGGAACAAGAAGTTTGGTGGTGCCAGGTTGGGGCTGTACAACGGCTGGGGCAGCGTTGCCACACCTATTTTGGTCAGCAACTTGGAGACAGTGAGCGTGTTGTGGCTTGACACGTTGTCATCGTGCAAGACCCAATTGCTGGGAATTTTTTTCGGACGTATCGAACCCTGTTGCGCAACCTTTTGAGCACTTTAGAGTAAAACTCCTTGTTGAGTGTCTGTCCCTGTGGCACACGGTGAACCACACCTTTTCTGTCAAAAAACACAATCAGCATTGCCTTAATTCGCGATTTGTTCATCCTTGCTTTTTTCGGGCAAGGAGACTTCATGGTGTGCCACTCGCTGCTCTGACGCTTTGATTCGGGATCATACTCATAAATCCACATCTTGTCCCCTGTGATCACTCTGTCCAAAAATTCTGTGTCCGTTTCCTAGCGTTCATGTAATTCCTGGCACTTCAACAAACGCTTTTCCTTCATCTCACTTGTCAGGACTTCTGGCACCATTTCTGCGCAGACTTTCCTCATTTGAAGATCCTTTGTTAAAATGCGATGAACGATTTTTTTGGGTATTCCACACTCCTCTGCAATCATCGGAATACTTATGAAGCTGTCGCTTAAATACATTTATTGGCTAATGTCTGGTTGCAGAGAGGTGATTGGGTTGGGTGTCCTATTGGCTCGTTCCCCCACAATACTAGGTGGAGCGAAACACAAAAGGTGCCTGTGTGTTTTGCGGTGTCAGTGCACATTAAAGATTCCCAGCTGGTCGGAATTATTGCGGAGCCTCCACTAAGGCAATTGCCAGTCCTTGTACAAAACTTGACGCACTTTTTGCATCGAGCCGCCCATTTGTGATGTCGATGGGCGTCCTGAGCGGTCGTCGTCATTGATGGACTCCCGACATTCTCAGAACGTCGTCTGCCGCATGAGAGTTCGGCTTTGTTTCATTGCGCCGTCACCGTAGGCTTTCCGAAGCATCTCGAGTGTCTCCGCCTCATTTTTACCTAGTTTCACTCAAAACTCGATTGCATAATGCTGCTCCAAAAACTGGTTCATTTTTTTCTCGGTGAAGGTGCAGTAGATACCTCTGTGCGGAGCATGACCTGCTCAACAACTGCCTGCAGGCAACTGAGACCAGTCTCGTTTCAAAGCTTAGATCCCCCACTAACTTCTCCATCTGAAGCGCTGCCCCGCCAGGCGGCGTAGCCGCCTACAAAATATCATTCCGGGAAGTTTTGGGACAGACCTTGTACATGGAGATAAACATATTTGTTGTTTCATTTTCAGGCTGATCTTTTTCATCACGAAAAATTTGAAGTAAATTCAGATTTAATCTACCTAAGGTTTAGAATTTGTCCTGAAATTCAAATTTGGATTTAATTGAACCGGCCTTGCTTGCAAGGTAATCTTGAGAGATAAGAAGAGAGCAAGAGGGATTAGAGAACAGATTCGAGTTAATTATGTTATAGCAGAAATCAAGACGAGGAAATGAGCGGGGGCATAACGTGTGATGCTGCAAACAGATAGGCTCATTAAGGTAACGTATTCTAAGGAAGTGAACACACAGCCAAGAGCAGTGGAAAGTTGGGTGGAGGAAAGTGATTAGGGATTTTGCAGGAATGTGGTGTGGCAGCAGGTTGTGTGGAACAAGGGCAATCGGAGAGCATTACCAGGGCCTTTGTCCTGCAGTGGACATAATCCAGCTGATGACTATGACCTTGGATGTCTTACTGTGTCCACCTCGTGTGGAATTTTACATCACTGCTTCTGCGACTCTATCTGACAGTGTCACATGCTGATGCTGCCGCCGAGTGACCTGGCCCACCGGGCCGACCTGGTCTATGTGCTGCTGAGGGGTGAGCTTGCCCCGGTGGAACAGGCTGTGGCGCCAGCTGGCATTTTGCACTACTGGCCCAACATCGCCCATGAAGATTCCTCCATCGATGCTCTAGCCGACCTCCACGGAGAAGAGTGCTGCTCCCTTACCAACACGGAGGTGAGCGAGTTCAGCGAGTATTTATTTATTTATTTTTTAAACGTCTTTATTTCTGCATAAAATAGGATTAGTTACAGGGATATAAAGCAATGAAAAGGCAGTGTTAGCAATTCTTTGATAAGCCAAACTGTTATGATGCTGCCACTAAATGGTGTTTAAAGTTAGGCCTAGGCCTTTTTTGCTACACATCGCCGCACCAGACAGGTGTGTCGCATGCACAATTATTGAGTTTCAGGTGTCTTGAGCCATTAGTAAACATTGCAGCTTTACTTATAGCTACTTGTTCACATTGCTGAAAGACAATGTTAAAGTTGAATGACATTTAATGAACAGTGCTTCCAGCTTTTGATGACCAACTACTACAGTCAACTACTCTAGGTGTCGTCAGTGATGTCAACTTAACAAATTGCATTGCCTTTGACGGACAATTGACGTTGAGTGCAGTTTTTGTGTGTTCTTTTTGTTGAACCTTGTGCAGTCTGTTATTGTCTGTTTGGACTAGTGTCGGAAAAGAAATAAATAGTTGTTCATTTGTTGCCTGTTATTCTAGAAATTGTTTGTGGCTGAGGCTGACTCATGTTGCCAAGTTCTTGGGAATGGCCAGTTGGCCACATTGCTCAGTTCAATGTTGCAGTATCCCTGAGAAACTAGTAATTTTGTAATTACTGTAATTTTGCTGCTGTTGCAGCCTCTCGGCTGCATCGTGGCCACCACTACAAGCTCCCTGATGCTGGTGACACCATCCACCATTGAAGGACAAGTAAGTTGGCAAAAGTTGCATCTTGCTGTATCTGAGTCCCTAAACTTACCAGGCTATAACAAGCTAGCTGTCAAAATTTGATTTTGTTATGAAAACCCCATCTATGGCAAAGTATTTTGTTAGCAGGGCAGTTTTGTGCACCCATTGCAGACTTCTTTTTCATTTTGTGTTGGTGTTCTGCATAACCAGCATTCTTTTCATGTTCATCACATTTAAAAAAGCATTGCCTACTGCAGAATTTTAGTTGCTTGTGTTTTTTCTCTGTAATGATACATAAGATAGTATAGATTGATCACCGCACGAATATTCACATACAACTGCTAAGTGCAGTAGGCGCTCATTAATGCAAACTTCAAGGTCCTTATCAGAAGTTTGACGTATCATAAGTGCACCTTAATATGCTTCAAAACTAAATGCGATTTTCTTTATGGATATCTATACATACAAATAGTATTTTCGACCAGTTTTTTTATGCAAATTGAGAAGTTTTTTTAGCACCACGTGAAATATGGGTGGAAGGCAGTGATATGTGTACTCAAGTGTGGGTGAAAAAAATAAAATAAAATAATGCGCTAGTACCTCAAGAAGTAAAATCACCTTACCACAAGGGACTTTTGGAAAAATGGTACAATTGTTTAAAGGTTGAATAATAGTTGATGTCTGCAAAAAAAAGCTTTCATAAACAGTTTTTCACCACAGGAAATTTAATTGATGAAAAAATAGGCAACAGTCATCGGCTTTTAAGAAAAAACTGTGCAGAAATGACAATTTGTCGCAATTCTTTCTTTGTGTACTGCATGCCCACACCCACTATTGGGAATACCAAAGCAGAACTGCTCCATATTAATAAGGCCTTCAACGACCTCTTTCACAACGGCGATGCATTGGCAGTGGAGCCTGCTCACAAGCGGCGGCATAAAGTTCTGGCCATAATATTACGGAGTACAGCTCAGTAATCAAACTGTTGGGACACCTTACCTAATGGAAATTAGGACTTACTGTATACATATGCTACCATATGCCACTGGTGCACTCGGGCATGAACCAAAGAAACCATCATGTCTTCTGTACGGAACGCAGAAAATTTCTGCTGCCAAAGTGTGCTCCGTAATATTTTGGCTTCACATGTACATGTAAGGAGGCTTCACCAAACAAAGACCGGCATGGGTGGAAGCAAGGGAATCGACTTTTGTGCCCGAATTGAGATGCCTTCTAAAAAGATTTAAAAAAATGGCACAGCGACGTGCTGGTTAGCATCTAAACCTTTGCCCAGCTGGGCTTGGCTCGCTGAAGTGTGGCTGACTTATGCAATCATCACGGGCTGATAGCAAAGCTCAGAAAACGAAACTATGCAGCGACAGGGCGACTCTGATTGGCACGGCCCTCCTTTGGACTCCGTATGAGTAAACAAGTTGGAAGGGCCAAATTTTGAGCTCACTCGGCACTAAAAATATGATGTGTCCGACCTTGGTCGCCGCTGTTTCACGTGCCGGGAGCGTAGTAGCAAGACAAAGTTTGAATTAACCAAATTTAAGAGAAATAACGGTATGAACTGACTGGCTCTAAAATGCATTGAAAATACAGCCTGCCAGCCAGAATTTTGAAATTTGTGTGATTTCACTGAAAGTACGAATTAATTATCACGAGTCTGCGGCAATTTTTAACTGGACTTTTCTCTCATGCTCTTTCGATTTCATCAGCTGAACAAAAGTTATCACTTTAATTTTTGTGAGGCGTGAAAAAAAACCTGCTGCTTCTTTGTTGTCATTCCAGCTCTTGAAGCAGGCTGGCTTAAGTGGTTTAGTGAACTAAAACTAAACTACAGATCAATGCTTATATTGCAGTTTTTTCGTACCTCACGTGGCCTAAAGCTACTTTTGACGTCACAGCCATCGTTGGGTTGATCAGGCAAAAACTGAAATAGTATAAAAGAATAAATTCAAGTCGCTGTGGTGGCTCAGTGGTTATGGTGCTCGGCGGCTGAACCTGAAAGACGCAGGTTCAGTCCCGGCTGCGGCAGTCTCATTTCAATGAAGGTGAAATGCCAGAGACCCATGTGCTGTGCGATGTCAGTGCACTTTAAAGAACCCCAGGGAGTCGAATTTATCTGGAGCCCTCCACTACGGCGCCCCTCATATGCTGTGTCACTTTGGGACGATAAACTCCATAAAACCCAACCAGAAGAAATTCACTCATAAATTATTTAGCAGCTAAAGGGGAATATCAGGGGTGATGTAGCACATCATTTCAAAGAAGAGAACTCACAAGCGAAAATTTTGTGTCTATAATTACTTATTTAAGGTGAAAGTCGATGGGGATATGATGGTCATGCTTGTCAGCAATAAAAGGCCACAGCCCTGTAACACATCCTCACAAGTGAGTTTGTGACATCTACATGTTTGCTTTGATCAAGTCTCGTATCAGTGGACATTCTTTCTATCGCAGATTGAGTGTCATAGGCTTATTTGCATTGTGACAGTAAAAACGCCTTTGTTTTTACAAAGGGAGGCTTCATTTTAAATGGGGCTGTTATAAGTGGGCTTGACTGTAGTTAAGCAGTGTGTTTACTATGAAAGAAAGCTTAAAATAGTAGGCCTTTTGTTGTAACATCTTGTGTCGCAGCTGTCAGCCATGTTCCCTCAAGCTCAAGAGCAGAAGAGTTGCTGACAGAAAATTCACTTTCAGTTTTTTCCGACATGCTTGGTTATTCGGACTTTCTCGCGGCCCTGCCACATGGCGCATAGAGCCAGTGTATAATAGTGACTAAATTTTCGGACACATTGCAAATGATTGCTCGATTTTTTGGACTTGTGGCAGCACTGCCACTAAGCTGCCGTTGTACAGAAGAACCTCAATTCGAATGTCAAGAGATATCGAGGAGTGATTAGAATATGATGGACTTTAAGCTATAAGAAGAGCCTCTTTAAATGATACATTTGAGCCCACTTATAGTGGCCGCAGTAATAACGAATGCTTTCTCATTACAAATGAGACTGGTGCTACCGCCAAAATGCTTATTAGGGCAATTATGTCAGATACAATGAACAAGAGATGCCACACAACTCGGTTACAGCGAATGACCACGCCCGATAAATTCGACCCCGGAGTTGAAAACCCTCTTTCTTCCCAAGTGAAAATTCTAACTGGTCCAACTGGTTTATGGACAAAAATTTCCAGTTGATTCCAATTGTCATTGAGCTGGTTCTCAACTGGTGCAGTTGGAACTGGGAAGGTCCCGTAAACCAGTTGGACCAGTTACGATTTTCACTAGGGCTGCAGGAGTGGAGAGCAACGAGCACCTCCAAGCTTCCTTGACACCTCCTTCCCCCCTTTCTATGGAAAGAATGCCACCATCCAAAGGCAAACAAATAAATACGGGATGTGCAGAATGCTGGCACAACAGTTTGCCAGATGCGGCCGCCAAAAAAGTATGGCTTGAAAGGCCATGCCTAGTGCTGGAAAAAAGTGCAGCAAGTTTCGCGTTACCATCATGTGCATGAGAATGAATGGCAGTGACCAGTGGCCATGCATCATCAGGAAGGCTTGCAAAGATTCAGTGCTTTGGAAGCTACATTCTGGTGCGCTACAGGCACCACGCAAAGGCCTGGACGATGCGTGACGTTTTTTTTTTTCTACGAGTGTTCCACTAGACATAAATTTAGAGTGGGTATGGGGATGAGAGGCGATTTGTTCACCGGGAGGCTGAAAAAAAATATAAGCTCTTGTTCTTGCTCGTTGACCGTTCGGTGCACCACTCCTCTGACTGCGGCAACCACGCTTTACTGCCACCGAACGCGACATGCCAGACCTGCCAACTTGGCACTGGCATAATTCGCGTTCTATAGGTGTCTGATCGGCACTGTGTTACCAGAGCATACCGATAGCAATTGAGTGACCAGATGCCAGCATCCCAGTTTGGGTAACTCTTTTTCTTCCCGCCATGGGGTAAGTTCTCTGCGGATGGAACTAACGGCGAGGTGCGTCAAGAACTGTGTGCGTAAGGGAGAATTTATAATCTCAGGAACAATGGATGGAAGACGCTGTTATTATCGGACACATTTAGATTGTGGCAACACGTCGACACGCTGCTAGCCTGACCTGATGTCGCCTGGGATGACTTCATTAGTGTGAATGATGACGCCGACTTTGAAGAGCCATGCACTGAAGAAAATATTAGTATGCGAAGTAATGAACACTCTCCCATTGCCAGGGATGTGATGAAGCATGCACTGAAGAAAATATTAGTACGCGAAGTAATGAACACTCCCATTTCCAGGGATGTAATGAAATCGATGATGAGGAGGCTGACCTACCACTAGATGGCGTGGAGGCTACCACTGCGATTAGTTATGTCTCATTTCTAAAGGAGCTTGTGGATAGCAGCGCTATTGGTGAAGGGCATGTGATTGCTCTGGAGAGCTTGTAAGGAGCTGTAATAGGCTCTAGTTTGTATAGACAGACATGCATAACGGACTTACACTGTGTGACTGTATTTTTGGCTGCAACATGGGAAGTCTACTTACTTTGAACCTCGGATACAATGAATGCAATCCATGTGACCGTCAGGTTCATTTTAAGTGGGCTCCACTGTATTTTTCGTGGGTTAGCGCATTGCGCACATGTGATTGTAAGCTCCTGTCATTGCCAGATGTCTTCCGCAATACAGACTTACAATACAGACTTACAATACAGACACAGTTCATGACCCTTCTCTGTGCAGAGTCTTCTCTTCCCGAATACACGAAGAGGCAGTGGCAATGTTTTTCAAAGTGATTGACTGCATACCTGCAACAAAATGCATCACAGCCCTGACTTTCTGATTGTGATACTGACAATAACATGCGTTTCGCTGACAGGCAAAGTGCCTCTCATTATGTGCCAGCCGTCGCAGAGTGCATGCAGCAGTGTATTGCCATTTCCGAGGTTGGTTTTCGGCTCTAGTCACTAGGCCTAAATATGCAGGCTTCAGCCATGATCTAGTGGTTTGGGTGCCCGTCTTGGCTGGGGGAAGTTGTTGGTTCAAAACCCACTGCTGGACACCCACCAGTAAAAATGGGTACAAGCGCCCCCTGTGCTGGCTTTCTTCAGAGGTTTGCGCTGGTAGAACTGAAGTGGTGGCCTTGTGACAGAGCATCCACCTTGCATTTGGCAGGTGTTAGGTTTGTTCCCTAGTGCCAGCGGGTACCCACCAATTTTTTAATGGGTACAAGATATCCCCCAGCCTGATGCTCGGCTTTTCTGAGGTGAAATGCTTGGGAAAAGGGTCTAGGACCAAACCATTGAATTGATGGGTCAGTGATTCCTTTCGTTGTCATGCAACTTAAACATCCTTTTCTGAAGCATTTCGCCCCAGGAAATTCAAGCACCACACCGGGGGAAATTTTTCACCCATTAGAAAACCGGTAGGTAACCATCAGCACTGGGGGGTTGAACCCAGCACCTCCCGAATGCAAGGTGGATGCTATTTACTCAAGGCCACCTCACATGAAGGGAACTTGTGCAATGGATTCACTTTTAATGTGATGGTGTTAAGGCTCCTGTTCTGTAGAAAATACGGCATCATTGGTGGTGTCACAGACAACAAACTGCCAACCATGGCAGGTAGCAAAATTAATGATTAGTCACGAGAAGTTGTTCGGGAAGCGCAACCTGGGTCTCACAAGCCCCATTGGTAGCTGTGTTTGAAACAGCCGCCAGCCGGGGCAGTGGTACATCACTTAACCGCTGCACTACTGCGCCAAAAGGAGTATGAGGTCTCCCCGCTATTTATGAGCATAAAGTTAGAGAAGGACCAATTCTGCATATATGGGCATGTAGGCAGCACCTAGGTGACAGAGAAAGAGTACTTGCACGAGAGGGATCTGTAATACTGTATCACATTGTACTCTTAAAGGGGCTCTGAAAGAGGCTCTAATAGCTTTGCGGTATGTCTGGGGTGTTAAAGCGTGCCGCTTCATGTATATAGTCCAGCATGAATTTTTTTAATTTGTTTCGTATAAGCTGAGTTATCTGCAGTCAAAATTTTAATTTCAGCATGTTTGCGTCTTTCCCTCTCCTCTTGTCACTTTTTGTCCTCTGGAAGGTCGGCGCTCCTCCAACAGCCCCACCTCCAGGGGCAGAGCTTCCTGACCCACCGGAACTACACGACTTACTGGCTGCGGCCATGGTAGCTTCCTGGTTCGGTTTATGGGGTTTAATGTCCCAAAGCGACTCAGGCTATGAGGGATGCCATAGTGAAGGGCGCCAGAAATTTCAACCACCTGAGGTTCTTTTCTTGATGTTTGAAAGAATCTAACCAATAGCTATCTCTCAAGTCCTTGGAAGGTGTTTCAGAGCCCTTTTAATTGATGGTGAAAGAAAGAACAGGGACCAAATTACGGAACAATCAAATCGCAAACCGGGTCTATTAGCCCAGCTCCTAATGGTTGATATATCTGCCAGTCCATGCCGACTAATAGGAGCTTTGTGACTAATAGGAGTTATGTGACTGCTTTGAAATTGTGATCATTCCGTAATTCAGCCCCATTATCTGTGTCTGTGAAAGGCTATGCAAAGAGGACCCTGAGCCACTGAAGGGACTCATTAACACCATCTTGTCATACCCTTAAGGCAGAGCATAAGTGTCCTCTCAAGTTTCTGCGTCTGGACTTTGTCCCATCTCGTGCATTTGTCCGCAATGTCTCGACAGCAGTACAGTCATAAAACATTGATCTCATGGAAGCCGACACCATCTATTGTCTGTGTACGCAATGCATTACAAGATTAGTCACATGAAGGGTCAGAATGCACACACAACTACTGACCTTTTACACCAGTTGCTTGGCAGTTAGAATTGAAGTGATTTTTGTTCGGCTGAATTTAATTTTTCAGATATTTTTGCAGTTCCTAGACAGTCTGCTTCATGTGCTGCATGTGAGATTGAGTGACAGATCTGTTACTCTAATATTGCAACATTGTTATCTTACAGACTACAGTGCTGATCAAGCCCCTTAAGACACCCCAGGGACTTATAACAGGCATTGGACAGCAGATGTCATCATTTAATTTCGGGACCATGCCTGCCTAGTAGGAAGCTGTGAGTGTTCCCTGAGGTTGTTACAAACGTTAAATGTGATTGTGTTTCAAGCGACAGTAAAACGTTCATCTCTGTCTAGCTGTTACTCTTAGTTGAGTTGTGCCTGCTCCTTGTGTATAATATCAAATGACATTTTAAATAAAAAAGGTACTAACAAAACAATTCCACCTCCCTGTCATTGCACTTAAGCATTTTCTTTTCTTCCAAACATTGACATATACAGCTGTGCCCTGCATTATCTGAGTCAATCTTCTTTCTGTAGTCTAAGCACAAAAGTAAACAATGTTGTATCATTTCTGAGAAATTGATAGTTTTCTGCACAGTTTGAAGGAGAACAGAGAAGATTCACTATTGGGTTGGCAGCGATGGTTATTATGTGAAAGGTGTTGATCATTTTCTAATTGCCAGCAAGTTTAGCACAGCATTCTTACGTGCATTAACATTGCATGCGATTTGTGCCTGGCATAAACCTTGTGTTTGCCTTGAGCTTTTTACTCTTGCTAGGCACTGATGCATTTCCTCAATTTTTCAGAGGTACCTCACAAAAGTGCTTGTGGAGCCAACAAAGGAAGAAGGCGGAAAGTTTGTCTACGTGCTCCTTCGAAACAGCCTCCAGAAATGGTTCCTAGAAGAAAAGACCCCGAGAAGGTGAGTGGTAACAGGTCTTTGCTGGCCATTCAGCTCCTCATTGGAAATGACACTGACAGCTCGTAACTCACATGTGCACTTAATGTGTTTCTCTTGAAGCTTGGCATGGCTAAGCAGCATATTCTGAGTCCTTGCATTTCTTTGAGAATGCTCAATGAACCTGGAGTTGACAGCTGTGTTGTGATTTTCCTTTGCAGAGATCTACTTAGTTTAGTCCAGTTGGCTTTTGCTGGAGAGAAGTCAGGCTGCAGTGAATTTGCAAAACATTAGACACCGACAGTAGAGATTGGCATGTGTTGACCTGCACTCAATCATCCTGTTGCTATGTCCGTTCATTCTGTTACCTTTTTTTTCCCCAAAGTGCTCTCTGCACTGGAGTTATGGCTCGCTCTCTCACCGAGAGGGTTGGGATGCTGTGAACTGTGCTTCTGTCATGCATGCCTTTTTATTTTGAAATGATTTGGAGAAAACAGTGCTCTTTAAAATTTGTGGTCAGCCAGCTTATTGTTTTCACTGTCTCAATGCCAAGACTGTGAGGCTACTTTATAGTATCTGCATGGAGTGCCTGCAGATAGTTATGAGTTTTAGCTTTCACAGTGGTGCAGTTTTCTATGTGTAATATGCGCACAAATGCATGAAATACAATCATATGGTGCCTGATGTTGGTTCTGATACTTCCAGAAAGATCAGAAGCATGTTAAGAGCATGTTGTTTTTGTAGCCATTTATTCAACTAAATTTATTGGTATTTAATTTTGTTTTCTAATAACTGCCGCATGCATAGATTGTGTAAAGGCTTGATTGTTTTGTGGTTTGCATGAAATAAACTGTACTAATGCATTAAATGTTGCTTCATGTCTTTTGAAACTTCCTTTTTATGTATGTTTCATATCTGGTCGGCTCTCAACAGTTGAAACTTGAAGGGGGCCGAAAATTTTTTAAAAATTATGATTCGGTCCTGTCATCATGACATGCACTGAAATGGTTCTTGTTAATTCAAAATCTGCTTAACGATAAACTAAAATTAACTGGCTGCTTCAATCAAGAGAGTTCGAATCAGTGAGCACCCACTGTATTGAAAAATTGCTTGCTTTATTGCCCAAAAGCTATAAACTATGACATTTTCATCCGTTATGGTCAGGCTTTAGTACAGTCAACTCTAGACAGTTTGAGCTTAAAAGATGCTCAAAATTTTTCAAATTGTACATACTATTTAGAATTAAGGGGAGCTTCTGTAATATTTTTGATGCTGACAGCACATCGTTTGAATTAACGAGATGTTTGAGTCAAGTAAGGTTGAAGTAAGGAGATTCCACTGTTTGCAGATAACAGGGCTCAGTAATCAATTCAACATGCATCATCAGTTGAAAAATTGTTCTATAGTGGGTCTTGGTGCATTTTTTTAATTCCTTGCACAGTGATGAATCTGTGTCATCTTTTTCAGCTATGTGGCGAATGGGACCTGGACCGGTCCATGAAGGAACAGTTCCACGAGACAGTCTGAGTGTGTAACTAAGCATTCAGCACTTCTCAGCATGATGCACAAACTGACTAATGTGTCACTGTGAGAATGAAATGAAATCCAGTGTTGGTTGCTTTATCAAAAGTCATGTAGTTTTGTTGAGGCTGATCTTGTGTAAATACTATTGACCTCGTAACCGAAACTGTGTGCTGAGTCTATTGGCACCATCAAGGCTTTGCTTTTCTTTTTTTTCTTCTAATAATGCTATCTGGTGTCCATACTTGGGGTTCAGTGTTTCTGGTTTTTAGATTTTGAAAATTGAGAGGATGAATTGCGTTTCTGAGTACAGTACACACTTGGCACTGCATCATTGTGCAGGGACCTC
The DNA here is from genome assembly GCF_052857255.1 of Amblyomma americanum. Classification (NCBI taxonomy): domain Eukaryota; kingdom Metazoa; phylum Arthropoda; class Arachnida; order Ixodida; family Ixodidae; genus Amblyomma; species Amblyomma americanum. The sequence continues at coordinate 307,021,186 of NC_135497.1, read as the reverse complement.
CCCAGAAATTTTTCAGAGGTGGACATTTGTCGACCAAGAAAGGGGCGGACTCTGGAGGGAGAGAGAGAGGGTGTGCAGTGAAGAACAGAGATTTTAGCTGTCTTGTGAAAAGCTCTGACATGGTACTTTGTGTTGGGGAGGGAAGGTTGTAAGAGAAGGGTGCAGAAAAATTTCTTTTAAAGTTAAATAAAGGAAACTTATATAAACAATTATGCAGTCATTGAATTGGGGTGAATACATCGAAGAGGAGGCAAGTTAGTGAAGAAGTCCAATGTTCTGTAGATGGGCAGACAAAAAGTTGAGCGCAGGGCGCATACATAGCAGGGGGCAATACAAGAATGTTTTAAGGTTTGTTGATTTGTCCAGTGGTCATTAGATAGGCGAATAAAAAGTGCATTTGCAGCAGGCTGAGGGACCGGAACCACTGTTTGTCGGTAGTGGCACTTGTGAGAAGAGTTCGGGAAAAAATAAAATGTACGAGCTGGGAAATGTGAAGCTGGAACAGTGGAATTGTACGCAAGTTCATTTCAATCTGATCACGTGAAAGACTCTTAGGTCTTTGTCTCCCCCATTTTACCATTTGCTGCAAGCGGCAACACACTTCCCTAGAATTTCGGAAACTTTTTGACTCCCGCGATTGTGACTCGCGGTAGTTTAGCATGCACAAAATGTCCTGTATGTCTTGCGACAGCTTTCTGCGTCTGCCGGAGAAGCAGTCTCTGGGAGGCAGCATGTGCTCTGTGCTGTTTTCACGGTGACTGCTGTAATCGAACAGTTATTGCCTGTATAGAATCGGGAAACTTTCCTAGGCCAAAGGGGACAAGAAAAAAAATTCAGGGAGCCAACCTGCACCACTACACAGTCTCTCACAGCATTGTTTTGTTTTTGTGACATGCTTGGAGACGTCGCAAAATGAGAAGACGCTTTGAGAGACCAATCCATGTGCACTACTCTCCTCACCAACCGCCACCAAATCACCTAGACACCATGCCATGAGGGACTGGAGGGAAATGAGAGGCCACATGCTCTAGCTGGAGGCATCATCAACTGAGCGCGGCCACCCACCATGCCCGCTTTTACCCCTCTACCCTCCACGTCTAACGAACATCTTGAGTTTCAGTGTCTTTAGCGCAGACACCTCCCTCCCACCTTACAGGGAATTAGACACTACAGACACCTTCTCATGGTGGCAGATACAGAGAATACCTTCCCAAGCCTCCATACACCCGACATTATATGCCGACAGATGTCCATGGTGCCAGGCCCACCCCACACTTGATCACATTTTGTGGAGATGTGGGGCCAAACCGAACAATCTACAGACACAAAGCACATCTTTTGAGTGGTGGAAGGTACCGCTGACCAGCAATAACCTGGAGGACCAACGGGCCCTCATCCGACAGGTTCGCAGGGCAGCTAAAGCCAGTGGGGCACTGGAATAAGGTCCCCACCACAAGCAACTCTTTTTTGTTTACTAAAGTTTTTCCGCCTCCTCCTCCTCCTCCTCCTCGTTTTTGCATGAGAGGAACGTTGCAGAGAACAGAGGAGAAGTGAGCGACATGATGGCCATCTTTGCTTCTTTCTTTTTCGCATGAGGGCCAAAAACAAAGCAAAAAATTGACAGGTGATCATTTAGTGTCATGTGACACTTCTGTGCTAGCAGTGTGCTTTTAATTTTGTTGTCAAATTCGCTTTCAATATTCCCCTTTTAAAATGTGCCTTTCTGATTTAGGAACGCAGCTGCTGCGTACCTCCTCTTCTTCCTTTCCCTCTTGCACTCTGCTCACTCCAACGGCGGCGGCGGTATGCTGCGAGCTCTAGTTTCTCTCGCTCCTGTTAGAGGTTCTATTGCTGCACGCTTGGGAAGAAAATTGGCAATTTATGTGAACATTTTGACCACGCTGGGAATTAATTGCTAGGTGAAACTTGTCACCACCCCGATACAAAAGAGAGGCTAATAATTATCTATCTCCTCTCCCTCTAGCACTCCTTCACTCTGGTCACAAGCCCAGAAAATCTGGATAAACACATCTAGGTTACATGGCTGCCACCGCATGCTGCATGACGCTGAGCACTCAAAATCACCGCACGAATTTCAAATGTTCGGTACATCCCATTGATTTTCTATGACTCATAAATAGTGCAGGAAGCATTATATAAGGCAGATTTTGGAGTGATGTGTTTTTACAGAATCTCTTGGGACCGTCTGGCTTTCTCAGTATTATAAGTTTAGCCGCCACGGTGGCTCAGTGGTTATGGCGCTCGGCTACTGACCCGAAAGACACGGGTTCGATTCCAGCCTTGGCGGTCGAATTTCGATAGAGGCAAAATTCTAGAGGCCCGTGTACTGTGCGATGTCAGTGCACGTTAAAGACCCCGAGGTGGTTGAAATTTCTGGAGCCCTTCACTGGGGTGTCTCTCATAACCTGAGTCGCTTTGGAATGTTAAACCCCCATAAACTAAACTAGTATTGTAAGTTTAAAATACCCCCTTGAGTTACACGTTGCTCACTACTGGTGCAGCTGAATGACACTCGTTGTTAATGTCCATGAAAGCTGGGAATGACAACGCCTGCAACAGTGTTCTTTTATGGAAGCATGGGATATACTTTTGATACAGTAAAAAGAGTATCTGCGTTTGCCCGCACCACAAGCAGAGGCACGGCATGGGCGCGAGCGATAACGCAGGCGCGCTTAAAACTCTTTCCCGTGTGCACCTCTGCCAGTGTCACGCAGTGAAGTCGCAGCATTTTCTATCAGCAGTGGGCAAGTCCACTGAGTTGGCAGTCCGCGTCGGGCATTGTCAAGTTATGCATCGTCTTGTCCATTCATGATCTTATCGAGTGATGGGCAGGTGATAGCAGACAGGGATGGGTGGCCGGACTAGTGAGGGGATCCCTGATTGTGGTAAAATAATTAGCATGCATTGCAGAATTGCAGACATTATCAGTAAAGTCTTTCAGCAACAAATTGTAGTGCTAAGCGGGCCCTTGCTTTTTTTTTCCATGTGCTCTTGTGTGCATGTACTCTATTGCACTTATGTTTCATTTTGAAGCTATTCTGATTGGCCTGGTATCAAGGTCACGTGACCTTGTGACCTTGGTAACGTGACGTGACGTCATCACAACTTGCCCACTATGGCAGGTGTAAATTAAATTGATTTGATTAAATTAAATTCAGTTGCCACCTGCCCAGTATGGCAGATTTCGCATTCTGCATTGGTCACAAAAGTCGGCGATTGGTTGAGAGGGTGATAATGTATGTCACAAGATCACAGGACCACGGCGCAAAAATTAAAAACTGAAAAACAATGGGCAGTGCACACCTGGGAAAGGGCGAGACAAACAGGTTGGAACAGGTTCTTGGTAGAGTAAGACTCACTGAGTGCAGGATTATGTGTGTGCCAATAAAGATACAGTGACCACATTGTGTATGTGGTTTAAGAACTTACACAGACACAGAAACATGTAGCAGCAGCGTTGCTTCTACTGCTGTTACATTTCACTCTTAAAGGGGGAGCCTGGTCTTGAAAAAAAAAAAATTATATTAATGAATTCACAGTTAAGAAATCTTCAGGGAACATGTATTTTTGTGTGCCGATTCTAAATATGTCATTTAATTTCACATAAAACAATTCCTTGAGCACTTATGTAATTTTTATGCATGTATTTTGTGAAGAGCTTTGAAAAAAATTTGTTGCGGGAAACTTGCTGGTATGTATGCCATTTGGTTCTCTTGATACCAAGGAATGCAATAAGGGTAAAATTGTCTTCCTGTCTATCATAGAACTTAAGTTATAGAGTTTTGAAGTTGTTGCTTCAGAAATGTGAGGAAAAGTGTGTATTCCTGTTTCTGAAGTGGCAGCTTCACTTCCCCATAAATCAAGTTCTGTGATAGCCAGGATGATAATTTTACCCTTATTGAATTCCTTGGTATCAAGAGAACCCAATGGCATACATTTCAGCAAGTTTCCCACAGCAAATTTTCTTCAAAGCTCTTCGTAAAATACTTGCAAAAAAATTTATATAAGAGCTCAAGAAATTGTTTTACATGAAATTAAATGACATATTTACAATCAGCGTGCAAAAATGCATGCTTCCTGAAGATTTCATAACTATGACTACATTAATAAAATTTTGTTTTCAAGACCAGGCTCACCCCTTGAAGGGGCCCCGAAACACATTTTCAGTGCATTGTTTTGCCTGTTGGTTGCATAGAATGAGTTATAGTGATGCTATTAGCATCGGTCACACCTCGTATACTGCAGTTTTTAATATTTTAATTAGCTCGCAAAAGCTAATTCGTGGCGCTGACGGTGTCACCATACAGTGGCAGTTTTTAGCAGCGGATATGACATCACTTTGCGCTAGCTTGATGATTGGAGAAAGAGTAAATATACTGCGAATTGGGTTAATAACTAGAGATACGTTTTGTAAGGTTTTTGTGTTTTATATTACATTAACAAAACCAGCTTGTTTACCCTAGATAAAAGCACTGTAAATCAAGTAAAACAAAAACACGCCACCAGAGGCACTGGCTAGTTTTTGCATCGAAGGACTTTGCACCTCTCTGTAAACATCCTACGACCTAGCACGAAACACTTATGGCTACTCTCTATGTATCTGAGAGCGGCTTTGCGGAATCGATCCGATCGAGCCATTGCATTCTATAAACGTTCGTTTCGGTCCCATGGAAGGATGCGTTCGTTTCACATTTAGCAGGCAATGTGTGTCGTCAGTTTGTGGAGAATCACCGGGCGGTGGCGCCAGATGGCACCACGTTCCCGTCAACAGCGCGCGCTCCTTGCTCGCCGTGGCCAACCAGCGCGCTCGGAGCGACTATAGAGCGACGGGCGATGGTTGGCGGTAAGCAGTAGCGGTACGCGCTATGCTAAATGTGTCTGATATCTTGCGCAGGCTGTCACACCGTCGCAGTATCTCGCGCTCGAGTTCGGATCCATAAGTAAGGGAACGTCACTGATCAGTGTTCTCTTCTGCGCTGTCGACGCGACGGTGAAGCATCGCTGTGTCAGCTGCAGGCATTCACATGGTTGTTATAACCATGCAAACGGCGCTGCCAGCCTTGGCATGAACGAGTTACAGAGAATAGGCAACCATGGAGTGCAAACTCCCGCCACGTTCTAAGATAGGCTGTTTTGATTGGTCGCCCTTTGTGTCGTCATTGGGAGGGTGAAATGGGAATGGGAAGCTGCGCAAAAATCGAGTTGAGGGCAGCATTTTGTTTGGTTGTATTTTGAAATTTCTTCATTGAATAACTTCCGTTCCCATGCATTGATTCTTGTAATTTTTTTTGAGTCAGCATCTGTGTGACATAAAGAATCCATCTGAAGCGTAACCGGCATCATCCGTTCAAGCGGTCTTTCGCAGCCCCTTTAAGGTGACTTTGGCATCCTAATTTTTCTCTCTTGTCTTCCTCTGCAGAGAATCGCAGCAACACTTTCCCTATGCACCTGAAGGCATGGTGCATTGACATGCAGTTGTCAACGTAAGTTTCGTCCTCATTTCTGTCGACTAGAGGTGTGCAAGAATCAAATTTTTGGCTGCGGAGCAAATACGAATAATAAAAATTGGATGTGAACAGAATAAAATATTTTCAAATTTCGAATGGCAGTACTGGTAGTTCCAACTGAAGAGAAATGCTTTTCCACAAAACACAGCAATGAAAAGATACAATTATATTCCAAATAAATAAATAGATAAAGCATAATTTACTAAACCTTTTAAGCCCACCAGGCATTAAGGGAGGGGGAATCGTATAGTAGTAATACTAGTAACAAACATTATTTTTTTAGACATGCATTATTTACGTTTCTTTGGATAACAATTGCATCAGAGGAAAAATAAATGTGATGTCATGCAGTTTGACCTACTGCTCACGTGACAAAGGAGCTTACTGAGTGCTGTCTTGAAGCCTTATAAGATGACCAAATACCTCCTTACTGGAGGAGGGATCTCAGGGGTTGATTATCGGAGGGGCAAGGCATAATTAAGGTACTGCTGGCAGCGCGACAATATGCCTTGCGAAACAGACACAGCAGCAGCAACCTGAGCGCCGGTTGTAGAATGCTGCCCGAAAGGTTGTGTTCATAACAACACAGAGCCCACTTAGCCCTTGTTTATCAGTTTCACTGGACTGCAAGCCCCTTGATGTGCCTGAACGCATGAACGAAACCACGCGTTTAGATGTCCCAGTGCTCGGCCCGCACCTTATGTGCTGTGGTTGGCTGGCTTTGAGCCAGACGTTTTTGTTGAATGCTTTTTTCTTCCCCTCTGTGTCCTGAGATGTGCAGTTTCTAGATTCTCGCTGGCAAAAATTGAGAGTGATCACCGCAAAACAGCCACAGCAGAGCACTCTTTCTGCATTTACACCTCTTCCTCCACAAGCCGGGCCGCTTCTGCGTGCGTGCCGTGTCTCTTATCACAGTGATTTAAAATGACATGTTCACAGCCAGCTGTAGACTACATCGTGGCGCGACACACTGACATGCCATGTGGTGGGGCACTTCATTTTCTGATTTGCAAGCCTGCAGCGACAGTGCCAAGGCGGCTCTCAATGGCCCTCAGCACATTGATTTTATCAAGGCCTAGCTTACCACGCGCTGGCTTTTAGTCTTGCTCACGTGCTGGCAGTCGATACTATGTCGCGATGTAATGCAGCAAGTTTAGATGAAAAATAAATATGCAACTTCTGATTGTTTAGAGGAGTAGAATAGTGCTAGTAGAGTGTGAAGTACAGTGCGAAGCAAATCTAATAGTGAATAGTCGCAATCTATTCCAAGTTTCCCTAACCCTGTGTTTGGTGCATCATAGCCTTAGTTGCTTTTGCTCCATTAAACTCCATATAACTGTAGCTATCCATTTTAAATTTCCAATATTTGTACGCCCCAACCATTGAAGCTTGCTCTTGTCTTGTTTTCGTTGCACAAATGACCGGTTTTGCAAATTTTGCTGCATATTTTTCACTCTTTCCTGCACAGGAATGGTGTTGCAATCTTGATGGCTGCCCTGAATCCCCAGGTTTCTCAACGGCTCTACTATGCCATTGGTGAGATTTTTGCCGATTGTTTTGACTGTACTACTTTCAAAACTCCTCATGAAACATATTCTTCTCTTATGAGCTTTTACTGAGATTTTGAAGCTGAAGGACATATTCACAGCTGTCTGCCTAGCAAGTGTCTGTGATTTCGGGGCTGTGTTCGTCACTTCCCTGTCTGTCCTTGTCTGTGTGCACTACTAGTACCTGCTATATTGGCATATATGTTGAAATGTCACAGCTGCAGCAAGTTTTTAAACTACACAATATGACTTGATGATTTGTTCGTCCCAATATCTTTACAGAAATATTTTCGGTGATTTAAACTTCACAGTTTGGCTGGAAGGGCACTGTGGGAAATATTAGTTTTGTTTGTGTTCCCATTAGGGTGTATGTATGTATGAGTAGCAATATGAGCTTGACACCTTCAGCCTGACAGCAGTCTGCAAATTGTGCTAAGAGAGGGGGATGAACATACAATGGCTTTGATGTGTGTAACACATCTTGAGATGCAACTTTTTGCTTTAGATTTTTTTCTATTTTTATTAGAATAGGGTAACAAGTCTGTCTGTGTGTTGGCTGATGGCAGCACCATTGTGTACACACCAACATTTTATTGCTGTTTTCTCTCTAGGCACTGTGGATGTTCGTAGCTTGGGCTCACCAGCCAACAGTCCAGCCAGCTTCACGGACTTCACAGTGCTTCGTTTCTGGGAGCAGTACATAGTCAGTTGCATAGGGATTCGGCACCCCTAATGGGTAGATGTTGGGTTGCTGGTTTTGGGTCATGTTTGCTGTTTTCTATTTGCTACTTTGCTCTCGTTTGCCAGTCGTATTATTCATCCGAGAAATTCATTTTTGTGTTTTAGTGTGTGGTCTTTCTTTCTTTTCTTGTTTAACACAGTTTCATTGTTGATATTAGGAAATTGCAGCTAAAGCTGCTATTTTTAATTTTGAATAATAAAATGGGAATTAATAAAGAAGCATGCTCACATAGGCCTTGCTAGTTTCTAGGTGTACTGATCACTATTCTGGATTATCGTGCCTGAACCAATGTCTGCAGAAATTTTTCTTTTTTGCACTATTAAGGAATGGAACAGTCATTTGGAAAAGTAAGTGTACAGTGTAAATGAAAATGCAATTTTTTTTTTCCAACACTCCAACCCTTCTGCTACAACATATATGAGCAAGCGGTGCAGCCCTTGAAAAACAATATCGCAACAATTTGGTTGTGGCAATGCTATACTTCCACTGTCACTTAGCGCACATGCCGGTGGTAATTTTGCCATCATTTCGTTCGTATCTCAACAACTTTCTGTACCTCTCCATATTGCAGTGGACTTTTTGTGGCAGCAGTTTTGTGAATTTTTTCTTCCCTTAAAATAACTGGATACTGAACCACAAGTAAAAGGTTAAAATGAATTGCACTTTTTTTCTGTCTGACAGGAGAAAGATGAAGAAGCACTGCTGAGCTACAAGTTTGTCCTTCCATCAGCAATGTGCCCCTCCAGCTTTGTGTACAGTGGCACCAAAGTCTACTGTGTGATGTGTGAGTATGCAGTTGATGCATTATTCCGTCTGACAGGCTTCTGTCAGCAATAAGAAATGTGCCCATTCACTAGGCCATGTTGAATTCCTCGGCATTCTTTGGGGCAACAAGATCGTGCGCGTGCACTGAAAACAAGTTACTGGTGGCTTTTCTTCAAACTTCACGAGCAAGCTTGTGATTAACAGAAGTCTTACCTAGCAGATTTTTAGATCAAGCAAACGGCAAAAGAACTGCCAGGACGGGGCAGACGGCAAGTGCCAGAAAAGTAGCAAAGAAAGTGACTCTGGTACATTGAGTGGTGCATTTGTCCTGACAAAAAAAAAATTGGATGTGGTTTAGCTCTGGTTACATCTGGAGTGACACGATAGCCACAGCTGGCCGAGTGGAACTCGCTCAGTCGAATTGCAAAGTCAGTCTTTTGCCGCTCCGTTTCGTTGGGTTTTCCTTCTTCATCTTCGTCCCTGCCGCCGGCAGCTGCCGCACCACGTGACCGACCATGCACCATGTGACCAACCACGTGACCACATGGCGGTGCCGCCACGGTGGCCACAACACCGCCACGCTGAAGGCTCGAAATGCTAGAGTAAAGTAGCTATCGCTACAAAAAAGAAAATGGTAACAGATCAGTAATACGAATCTGATAAGGGTTATGGAAAATACTCATATCATCTAAAACGTAGAAAACCCGTCTGCAGAAGCACAAGAGATGCATTCGCGCAAGCTTATTTACATCTGATGGGCCGCGCTCCACCGCTCACTCGCAATATTGGTGATCGTTAACTCGTAGTGCGTTGGCGATGTGTGGTCTGCACGCTGCCACCCACTGCTCACTCTGCATACTGCATGTCTAGCAATAGTGGCATTGGTGATGTGCGGACAGCACTGAGTGTTCACGGATGCAGTCGCTGCTTGCACGTTCATATCTGCTGATGTAGCACGGGGGAGTGTTCGGATATTCAAAATTTTGGCCATTGTACACAACACATTCCAGCAAGGGAATTTTACAAATTTGCAGCATTCCAAAATTTATATCAACCGCAGTCGTATCATGGAAGTATCATTCCAAAATTTATATCAACCGAGATCATATCATGGAGGTTCTACTGTGCAGTAAAGCACGACATGACGCTACATCACTGGGCTATTAGCTTGTTGAGGCTGGCTAGTTGGTCTCGCTTTACGATAGACCTTTTCATAAACAGGTCAAGGAGCGCTGCCATATTGGACACTGGACTGTGGTCGTAGCACAGGAAGAGTTGGAGGACTAAGCTCCCCAACGCTTTTCGCAGAGTCCAAAAAAAAAATACGTTTTTTCCGGGGCTCGTGAAAAGGTCTATATATGGTAATATATGGTAACCTCTTGAAATAAGCTCTTTTTTTGTGAAGAGGAGGAAGAACATAACTACATGAGCACTAAATGTCAACTGATGGAATTTAATGATTTCTTGTGTGTGCCTATCCTTGCCTATGCTGATTAAAGAACACTTTTCAAAGAGTGGTGTAGAATGTTTGCATGTGTTATAATGTAGTACAAGCAGTTCGTCTTGTTCATTCTTGTTCTCTACGTTGTGTTTATGTTCACGAAGGAGGTCATTAATGCAATGACCAGTTTGTCCTACATATACTGCCATCCACTTCTGTCTCTGTTCCTTGTTTTCTGATGAGCTCCAACCTTAGAAAAGTATGAAACAATAATGCTAAGGTTCGACGGGAGTATTGAAATTAAATGTCTTCCGCTGTACAGTTAGTTAACATTGCCTGCGTGGTCTGCAGTCAATAGTGTGCTTTTGCTTGAGTGGGCAGGAAGGTTTATTTATGTTTTTATTTTTTATTTTCAGCTGACAGCGATGTGGATGACCTGGATGTTATTGAGTTCAAGAAAGACAAGCTTCTAGGATCAGGTGAGACGACAGCACCAATGAGGTACGCGAAATATTCAGTTCCAACAGCTTGGGCTGGCTTATCAGTGTAATAAAATTTGTATTGAAGTGCAAGAGCTGACCTGAATATAAACAGACTTCTGTTTCTTTTTATGGCAAGTTTTTTGTGGCTGCTACAGTTATCAAGCAACATGCCATGTCTAGATGCACACAGTAGAGCCAGTAATAGTGCTGAAAACAGCAGGAAAAGTCATGCATTTTTCTTTGTGTGTTTTCACTCTCTTCACCGTTTAACAATAGCATTGTGATTGTTGCAGGTATATGCCCTTCTATTGCAGTGCTTGCAGTGGCACCAGCTGTAAACTGTGCCACATGTGCCAAACCACATCTTCCTTTTCATTTTTTCTAAATGATGAAAATAATGACTAGATGTTTGGATGTGCCACTTCTTTTTAGCAACAGGTGCTTCTCATTCTTTTGGTTTGCAGGCTGCTATGAGGGAACACCATTGTTCTTTTCCCGTGTCAACGGCAATGTTTGCATTCGTTCAGTCCATGCACCCGCACGTGATGCAAGGTCAGTGCACCTTTGTGTGTGAAACTTTTGCTATATTTATTGTTTTCCCTCAGTTTTCTTTGATACAGAGTGAACATCACTGGGTTGACAGTGAGTTTATTTGCTCATAAGTGTTTGCAGGATGTGCGTGCTGTGCCCTCGTCGGGGCGCGCGAGCGCCCAACTGCAGGCACAAATAAAGTTTGCTCCAATCCAATCCTGCTATGGTGGCTCAGTGGCTATGTTGCTCAGCTGCTGATCCCAAGGTCACAGGATCAAATTCTAAGTGTTGCAGCCACATTTCAGTGAAAGTACCCCAGGGGTTCTAAATTAATTCTGAGCACTCTGCTATGGCATCCCTCATAGCCCATTTGTTGCTTTGTGTCGTTAAGCCCCACATACTACTAAGTAAAAGCTCATTAATTTTACACTCATTAATTGTAAAATCTGGTTAATTTGAATTGCTGGTGCGGTCTTGGCAAGCACCCATGGAAGTCTGTGGCGTTGAACGCTCTCTAATTCGGCCGTTAATTCAAGCGGGCTCCCGAGGCAGCATCCAGGAATGACTGACACAGCAAGCAGTCATTACAATAGCCCTACTCAAAACTGAGCTGCATGCTGCAGAGTTGCCCACACCCCTCTGCCATGCATGCAATGGCAGCCATGACGAAAACTGGACGACCCCGTCTCCAAGAATTGTCTGACCGTGTAGTTTTCGGCTTTCTTTGTGGAGCTTCGCGTCAAGCCTACATCGACGACGGCTATGGGCCACGCATCAGCCATCCAATCGAGCCCAATTGTTCACAGTTTTAGACGTAGATTAGCGCCGCCACAAGCTTCACTCTTTCATTTGCATGGTTCTTCTACTGCGCCAAAATTGCGCACTTGTCACACACCATTTGCTGCTTGTACACAGAAGCACGGCCACGCGTCTTATCCAGCAGCCATAGGTGAAGCCTTTTCACAGCCACTTGTGAAGCTCTACCGCTACCGCAATGCACCCTGAAGGATGCTGCAAGGGCTCTTGCCATTTTGGAGCAGTTCTGTTGTGAACGCAATAAGGTTTTAATAGAAATGCGAAAAATAGTCATTGTCGCGCTGTTCCCATCTCAAAAGGAGGCTACCATTGCCCAATTTTTTTACTAAATAAATTTGTCTTAATGCAAGTGGTTCTTGTCGGTTTTTTTCGAGGTAATTCAATAATTTGAACTTTGGATAATTCAGACATTTTTCCCGGTCCCGTGAAATTTGATTTAATGACCTTTTACTGTACTGCTATGCTTGCAGGATGTAAAGTTGTGTGCTCAGCAGTGCCACTTTTGCATTTTTAGACTTGCTCAAAGGCTTGAAATGGCTGTGTTGTGCTCATGCATTGATCTGGGCTGGCCACAAGCAACTGAATTAATGATAGAATGTATGAAAAACTTTGTGGATGCAGATGTGCATGTCACTGTGGACGATGCACCACCTACATGTTGTATCCTCATTTGGGCAGTTAGTGAAACTGGCTGCATCAAAATTGTTGATAATAGTCATTTTCAGATTTGCTTAGGTGGAGCTGCACATGCAGTTTTTCACCAAAACTGAAAACACCTGTTGTCCTTGTGGCTGCAGGGCTGATGCTTCCTTTGCATGCTGAACATGAAAGGTCTTCTCAATTTGGCTGCACTTTCTGCACCAGTTCAAGCGGTGCAGCACTCTTGCTCTTGATTTGTCAGTGCATCTAGGGCCACCTGCACTTCGGCATTTGATTTCACGTCGTGCTGCGTGAGTTCTGCACTTCTGCACTAGCCTTCTGGCGAGGTTTCTTCTTATACAAGTCAACGTTTATAGATATGCTTCAGTTTCGAAACTCTCAGCCAGAGCAGGGCGTGACTTGCTTCTAGGGAGTGTGAGAGCACTGCAGTTGATGCTTGCGTCATCGTGGCAGTCATGCGGCGTGGGCGACAGCGAGCACCTTATTGGATGCGGAGGTAGAATGCTTTGTTGTGCATCTGGCAGTTTTTTTTCTTGACTTATCATTCCATTCATGGCTTTCAGTAATGGCTAGTTGATCTCCTTCACCAGTGGATATCCATCAAGGAGAAGTTTGAAAGGTGTCATGAACAGCACGGTTAACCACGACTGCTCATGCATATGCAGCTGCTCCCTATCAGGAAGTGTTATTCTCATCAAACTTCCGAGCATTTATTTGGTGTGGTACTGTTTTATCCTCCACGCAATATATGTGATTAAGTGAAACAATGGCTTAACCTAAAAAAAATAGAGACATAATCAACGGTGATGTCAAGAAGATAAATAAGGATGCATCTGCATTGAAGAAAAAAGCCGTTCTGACGCAATTTACGATCAATCTCAGCCTAGCCATCTGTCGTTTACCTTCAGAAAGCACCGATCGCGGAAGAGGGTGGACGAAGTTTAGCAGCAAGCAGCCAGTATCATTTAATCAGTTAAGAAAGCTGAACGACAAAATTATTTTGAGAGCATTTATCTCACAGCTATTACTGAAAATGGTGCTTCCCTGCAACTTCCACTGAATTGGAAGATCTCGCAAGGTCAGATTAATTTGATCCCACTTTTAGAATCAGAGCCTGATCTTTGCGAAGTACGTTTTCATATGAAACCGATCTTCGAGAAGTGCATTTTTGTATGACACTTTAAGGAGCAGCTGTTTGTCTTTAAGAGTAGTGAGTATCATTTTTCGATCAGCTGCCTGGAATGCTAGATGAATTTACAGCCCAATTAGTTCACTTTTATTTGGTATTGCATATGCATTTTTTCTTGCAAAAGTAAGATGGCAAAAAAAGAAATTCCATGCTTGCGTCACCCCAGGGTGAGGCTGGAGCAGCCTGACATGCCCGGAGGACAAAAAGAGTGCTCGCAGGACTACCTCTCAATAGGTCCACAGTATAAATGTGTAATAAATGTGTGCTTACTTTTAATTTCAATAGCCTGAATCACTTTGGGACATTAAATCCACATAAACCAAACCAATCCTTGTACTTTTAACATTCTTATTTGTTTGCATGGTGTCACTTACTTTTAGTCAGTGCATTTGTCTATTGCGATCCTTCATTAGAAATTTTTGCATTCAAACATTGGTGCCTTGCCCAGTGCTACAGTGTTGAGTATATCATGAAGGAGTACATTGAAGAATGTTGCATCATGAGCAGCAAATTAAGCCAGGACATTGGGACTCTGAGTGCACTTAAGGGGATACGTGGGTCTTGAAATAAACATTTTTATTATTAAAGATATCATAATTAAATTGGATATGTAAATGTGTTCCTTCTTCCTAGTTTCAAAAATATAATTAGTTTCAGTATAGCTCAATTAGGTTCCATATTATAGGAAAATAACAAGCCTAATTAGTTAAATTCTTACGTGTCATTAAGACACTTTCTTTCTGCATTTTTGGTTTGGATTGAAATGAGGCTGCAGCCAAAGGCCTGCCATCTGGAGGAATGCTAATTATACTGTTGATGAAGCATATAATCTTATAAAAATGTTAAATTTTGTACAAGCACCATAATTAAGAAGTATAGTTAATGACATTGTTCACAAAATTTTAAATGTTTGACTAAGCCAAACAAAACCAGCATAGCTTCATAGTTTATTTATTTATGAATCTAGTGGTATAAGGTTAATTTAAATTGCACCATCAAATCATAATAAAAACTCCTGTAAGGCTAGTCATGTTGGCAAAAACACGAAGGTGACAACAAAATTGCATTTGAAGTGCACCCGTAAGCCATTCGGAGGTCGTTGTAGAGACCTCAAAAATAGCAGAATTCGTACGTTCCAAAAATATTTCACAGTAGGGAGTAATACAGTGGGGAAGGGGCCCAGCTTTCAAATAAAACCGAGATGGCGGCCATCAGATGGCGGCCGTGGGAACCGACAGGCACTAAGTCCTGCCGAATTTTTTCCAAAGTCACCATTTCCATGCTTCGTAGGTGCTATATATATATATATATATATATATATATATATATATATATATATATATATATATATATATATATATATATATATATATATATATATATATTTATGAAGGGAGCCAACAGTCACCGAAACCAAGGTGCATAGGGGAACGTTAATTTTTTTTAATGTGTTATGCTTATCAGCGGGATAATAATACTTAGATTAATAAATCGCTTAAAGAAAATTACTTATAAAGCAGCAGAAAAAACAACCATGCCGCCGGTGGGATCCGAACCCACGACCTCCGAATATCGCGTCCGGTGCTCTTACCAACTGAGCTACGGCGACGGCTGTCCAATCTGCTGCTCTCGTGGGAATTTATGTTTACTGGGTGTAAGCGAGCCTTGAGAGTGTTCACCAGCGCCACCCTCGACCATAGCGGCGGACGTAGCGCGTCCTGTAATACCGCGAGCGTGACGTAGAACGTCATCTAACGGCGAGGGCGGAAACTGTGCGAGAGCCCTCTTATGCTACCTATGACATCAAGACTGCCAGAACCGAGACCCTCGTTAAGCTATTCGCAGACAAGTTAAAGGAAATGAGGGGCCCGTTTGACAAATTTATGAAGGGAGCCAACAGTCACCGAAACCAAGGTGCATAGGGGAACGTTAATTTTTTTTTTAATGTGTTATGCTTATCAGCAGGATAATAATACTTAGATTAATAAATCGCTTAAAGAAAATTACTTATAAAGCAGCAGAAAAAACAACTATGCCGCCGGTGGGATCCGAACCCACGACCTCCGAATATCGCGTCCGGTGCTCTTACCAACTGAGCTACGGCGACGGCTGTCCAATCTGCTGCTCTCGTGGGAATTTATGTTTACTGGGTGTAAGCGAGCCTTGAGAGTGTTCACCAGCGCCACCCTCGACCATAGCGGCGGACGTAGCGCGTCCTGTAATACCGCGAGCGTGACGTAGAACGTCATCTAACGGCGAGGGCGGAAACTGTGCGAGAGCCCTCTTATGCTACCAACGAGGGTCTCGGTTCTGGCAGTCTTGATGTCATAGGTAGCATAAGAGGGCTCTCGCACAGTTTCCGCCCTCGCCGTTAGATGACGTTCTACGTCACGCTCGCGGTATTACAGGACGCGCTACGTCCGCCGCTATGGTCGAGGGTGGCGCTGGTGAACACTCTCAAGGCTCGCTTACACCCAGTAAACATAAATTCCCACGAGAGCAGCAGATTGGACAGCCGTCGCCGTAGCTCAGTTGGTAAGAGCACCGGACGCGATATTCGGAGGTCGTGGGTTCGGATCCCACCGGCGGCATGGTTGTTTTTTCTGCTGCTTTATAAGTAATTTTCTTTAAGCGATTTATTAATCTAAGTATTATTATCCCGCTGATAAGCATAACACATTAAAAAAAAATTGACGTTCCCCTATGCACCTTGGTTTCGGTGACTGTTGGCTCCCTTCATAAATTTGTCAAACGGGCCCCTCATTTCCTTTAACTTGTCTGCGAATAGCTTAACGAGGGTCTCGGTTCTGGCAGTCTTGATGTCATAGGTAGCATAAGAGGGCTCTCGCACAGTTTCCGCCCTCGCCGTTAGATGACGTTCTACGTCACGCTCGCGGTATTACAGGACGCGCTATTTCCGCCGCTATGGTCGAGGGTGGCGCTGGTGAACACTCTCAAGGCTCGCTTACACCCAGTAAACATAAATTCCCACGAGAGCAGCAGATTGGACAGCCGTCGCCGTAGCTCAGTTGGTAAGAGCACCGGACGCGATATTCGGAGGTCGTGGGTTCGGATCCCACCGGCGGCATGGTTTTTTTTTCTGCTGCTTTATAAGTAGTTTTCTTTAAGCGATTTATTAATCTAAGTATTATTATCCCGCTGATAAGCATAACACATTAAAAAAAAAATTAACGTTCCCCTATGCACCTTGGTTTCGGTGACTGCTGGCTCCCTTCATAAATTTGTCAAACGGGCCCCTCATTTCCTTTAACTTGTCTGCGAATAGCTTAACGAGGGTCTCGGTTCTGGCAGTCTTGATGTCATAGGTAGCATAAGAGGGCTCTCGCACAGTTTCCGCCCTCGCCGTTAGATGACGTTCTACGTCACGCTCGCGGTATAACAGGACGCGCTACGTCCGCCGCTATGGTCGAGGGTGGCGCTGGTGAACACTCTCAAGGCTCGCTTACACCCAGTAAACATAAATTCCCACGAGAGCAGCAGATTGGACAGCCGTCGCCGTAGCTCAGTTGGTAAGAGCACCGGACGCGATATTCGGAGGTCGTGGGTTCGGATCCCACCGGCGGCATGGTTGTTTTTTCTGCTGCCTGATAAGTAATTTTCTTTAAGCGATTTATTAATCTAAGTATTATTATCCCGCTGATAAGCATAACACATTAAAAAAAAAATTAACGTTCCCCTATGCACCTTGGTTTCGGTGACTGTTGGCTCCCTTCATAAATTTGTCAAACGGGCCCCTCATTTCCTTTAACTTGTCTGCGAATAGCTTAACGAGGGTCTCGGTTCTGGCAGTCTTGATGTCATAGGTAGCATAAGAGGGCTCTCGCACAGTTTCCGCCCTCGCCGTTAGATGACGTTCTACGTCACGCTCGCGGTATTACAGGACGCGCTACGTCCGCCGCTATGGTCGAGGGTGGCGCTGGTGAACACTCTCAAGGCTCGCTTACACCCAGTAAACATAAATTCCCACGAGAGCAGCAGATTGGACAGCCGTCGCCGTAGCTCAGTTGGTAAGAGCACCGGACGCGATATTCGGAGGTCGTGGGTTCGGATCCCACCGGCGGCATGGTTGTTTTTTCTGCTGCTTTATAAGTAATTTTCTTTAAGCGATTTATTAATCTAAGTATTATTATCCCGCTGATAAGCATAACACATTAAAAAAAAATTAACGTTCCCCTATGCACCTTGGTTTCGGTGACTGTTGGCTCCCTTCATAAATTTGTCAAACGGGCCCCTCATTTCCTTTAACTTGTCTGCGAATATATATATATATATATATATATATATATATATATATTAGTAGGTATTATCAGAGTGACCTTACTGCTTGTTTTATCACATATAGCTGCTTATGCACCTTTCATAAGGCGGTTACCACATAGTCCAGCCGCAAGTGCTTATAGTTTCACATGCCTTGCTTTCAGCCTTGCCGTGGAACTCATGCTGCAGTGTTCATCTTCGCTCACTGATGATGAGACGATGGAGGTGAGCAGTGCATAGCAAACTTCTTTTTTTTTGTTTTCGCTCAGTAGTATTTGCATGAGAGAAACTTGTTTAAAGCTTTGTAAGCCTGATTTAACCACAATGTGAGAGCTGTAGAATATCTTCGCCTCTAGGAAAAGTGTGCATGGACTAACACTTGATGACTGCTTCATCACTAGTCATTCAGATCATCGTTACCTTCCTTGCTAGTATAAGATATAAACCCTTTCACATTAGTGAGAGTTCCTGTAAAGACATTGAAGAAGTATTGGCAACAAATATTAAGTTTCTGTTTGTTGGTGACAACAGTGTGCCGAGGCTTAGAAATGGGAGGGTTGGAGGAGACACCCCTGGTTGAACTTTAGACAATTTATTGCAGCATCATTTTGTTCCTACTGTTTGGTTCGGTTTCCTCACTCTGTGACACAGGGCAGTACACAGAACCACCAGAGGCTGTGTGCGCTTGCAGCAGACGATGGAGCAGCAAAAGTGCAGTGGAGCAAAAGTGCCGCTGTCCTTTGACATCGCTGCATATGGAAACCCAAAATCAAAACTTTAGAAGAAAAACAGTGCTGTAATAAATTATCCAAAATGCACCGGGGCATACCCTCTGCAGTTCTGTCATTCGAAAGGCCTTCTGCACTACCATCGGCAACAAAAGGGGGACGGCTAAATATTTGAGGTCTCTACTACAAACCAGCTGGGACACATTTTGACATCTGAGCCAAGCATTTTCAGTAGTGTGCATTTGCTCTGGGGGCTCTGTGGTTGGCTGGAAATGTAGTACTCATTACTTGACTTGGTATACCTTGTGATGCAGCTGCTGTTAGTTCTGAAAGCCATCTTTATCTTTAGCTCTGCTATTTCTGAGATTTGTGAAAACATGTCATTTCGCCATAATATGTGAGATGTTTCCTGTCGTTCCGTATATATGATATTATCAATGTGAACTTACTCCTGGTCTTATCACAAATAGCTGCTTATGCACCTTTCATGAGGCTGTTACCATTGTAGTCCAGCAGCAAATGCTTATAGCTTATCCTGTGAGTGCACGAAGGTGTATACATACTTCTGTGCGACATCTCTCACTCTCGCTGTCATTGTCCATTCCAGGGGATCAGTGTTGATGAAAGAAATTTACAGAAGCTGCGTTCAGCATTCGCCTTGTTTTGCCAAAATGAGCTGGTAAGTGGATGGCAAGCGGCAAGCATTCTGTTTTTTCTACTCCAAGGGCGTAGCTAGTGAAAATTCTCATTGTACACTCTGCCACACTGCAGGATTTTCTAGTATATTGTCACGTAGTGGTGACGGCAGTCGAAGGAGCGATGAAGACAGACAAAAGGTCTTCTAAAAGAAAACTGTTTATTGGGCTGACTTGTGCTCACAATGGACTGAATCACTCAGCGGCGGCGAAGCGACAAGCGTGCTCGGCGGTTGTCGAACAGAATGCCCGCCGCTGTCAGCCGTGGTCAATTTAAAGCTGATAGTAAACTTTCGAGATAAAGCGTGCAAAGTTACTAGAACATTCCGGAACAACATAGAATCAGCTCTGCCTGGCTGCTATCAATCGAGATAAATCTAGTTGCATCTTGCGTCGCAAACAAAGCGATAAAGTGGTGTGGCGGCAGATTTAAAGAACGAAAAAACACTGCAAATATTCATGGCATTACTCCCCTCTCAAAGAAGCATCCACCCGATGCAGTGAAACAAATAATGCGACTAGTAACAGATAAAACGGATCTTGGGAAAAAAGAGTATGGAAATGCAGCGTCCTTGAGCGCGCATAATGTGGCTTCAGACGGACTATATGGGCAACTTCTGGTCGTACGCGGCGTCGCTGGGATGCAGTCATTGCATCAGGGATGACTTCATAATCCAGTTCACCTAGCCGACGAAGAGCCTTGTACGGGCCGAAATAGCGGTGCAAAAGCTTTTCACTCAATCCACGGCAGCGAATGGGCATCCAAACCCAGACTTGGTCTCCTGACTTTTATTCTGCGTTGCGTCTTCATAGGTTGTAGCGTCTGGCGTCGGTTCGCTGCTGATCTTTGATCCGTAATCAGGCAAGCCTTCGAGCTTCTGCGCGTTGAAGGTAGGTGGCAACGTCGACATTTTCTTCTTCTGTAACGTTGGGCAGCATGGCGTCTAGCGTGGTCGTGGCCTCCCTGTCATGGACGAGCCTAAAAGGCGCCATCTGGGTGGTCTCCTACACTGCAGTGTTGTAGGCGAAGATGACGTAAGGCAGGATGACATCCCAGGTTTTGTGTTCGGCATCGACATACATGGCGAGCATATCGGCGATGGTTTAGTTCAGGCGCTCGGTCAGTCCGTTGGTCTGCGGATGGTATGCAGTTGTCCTCCGGTGGCTGGTTTGGCTGTAATGCAGGATGGCTTGCCTTAGTTCCGCCGTGAATGCTGTTCCTCTGTCTGTGATGAGCACATCGGGGGCGCCGTGTTGAAGAAGAATGCACTCCACGAAAAATTTGGCGACTTCTGCTGCTGTTCCTTTCGGTAGGGCTTTCGCCTCGGCGTAGCGGGTCAGGTAGTCGGTCGCTATGATGATCCACTTATTTCCAGAAGTTGACGTTGAAAAAGAGCCAAGCAAGTCCATGCCGATCGGCTGAAAGGGCCTTGAGGGAGGTTCAATGGGGTTCAGAAATCCTGCTGGTCATGTGGGAGGGGTCTTTCATCGCTGTCAATCTCTGCAGGTTTTCACATAATGTGCGACATCGGCAGACAGTCGGGGCCAGTAATACTTGTCTTGAATGCGGCGGAGGGTGCGAGTAAACCCGAGATGTCCAGCTGTCGGCTTGTTGTGTGAAGTGTGTAGAACTTCTTCGCGGAGACAAGCAGGTACAACAAGGAGGTAGGCTGTTTTGCTCGCTGCAAAGTTCGTCTTCACAAGGACCTCATTCTGCACACAGAAGGAAGCCAGTCCTCACTTGAATGAAGCGGGGGGTGAAGAAACCTTGCCTTCCAGGTACTCGATTAGGCATTTTAGGTCGGGGTCCGAGCGTTGCTGCTGAGCAAAAGAGCTGGGGCTGATGGGTCCCAGGAAGGCGTCCTCATTGTCGTCCTGCGGCGGTGTATCTACAGGGGCTCGTGAGAGGCAATCGGCTTCAGAGTGCTTGCGTCCGGGCTTGTAAAGGACAGTGACGTCAAACTCCAGGAGACGCAGACTCCATCGAGCGAGTCGGCCAGAGGGGTCCTTCAAATTGGCAAGCCAGCACAGCGCGTGGTGATCGCTGACCACCTTGAACGGTCATCCGTACAGGTAGGGGTGGAATTTTGACGTAGCCTAGATGATGGCAAGGCACTCCTTCTCAGTTGTCGAATAGTTAGCCTCAGCCTTGGAAAGGGAACGGCTAGCGTATGCGATGACTTTCTTCAGCCCGTCGCTTTTTTGAACGAGGACGGTGCCTAGGCCCACGCTGCTTGCGTCGGTATGAACTTCAGTATCGGCATTTTCATCAAAATGCGCGAGGATCGGTGGGGACTGTAAACGACGCTGAAGTTCTTTGAAGGCTTCTGCTTGTGGCGCTTCCCATTTAAACGGTACGTCTGCCTTCGTCAGTTGGGTCAGGGGCTCGGCGATGCGCGAAAAGTTTTTCAGAAATCGTCGGTAAAGTGTGCACAGTCCGAGAAATCTGCGCACTGCTTTCTTATCGGCCGGCGGTGGAAACTGTTCAACAGCAGCTGTTTTCTGCGGGTCTGGGCATACTTCCTCCTTGCTAACAATGTGGCCTAGAAACAGCAGCTCTTCGTAGGCAAAGTGGCACTTCTCTGCTTTCAAGGTTAGGCCAGACGACTTGATGGCGTCTAGTACTGTTTGAAGTCTTTTGAAGTGCTCTTCAAAGTTCGAGGCGAAGACAACGACGTCATCTAAATATACCAGACAAATTTGCCACTTCGGGCCTGCCAGCACTGTATCCATTACTCGCTGAAACATCGCTGGTGCGGAACAGAGACCAAATGGCATCACCTTGAACTGAAACAGCCCATCCGGAGTGATGAATGCTGTCTTCTCGCAATCTCTTTCGTCGACCTCAATTTGCCAGTAGCCTCTCTTGAGGTCCATCGGTGAGAGATACTTGGCGTTGCAGAGGCGGTCCAGTATGTTGTCGATGCGGGGGGTAGACGTCCTTCTTTGTTATGTTGTTCAAGCGGCGGTAATCAATGCAGAATCGAAGTGCACCGTCTTTCTTTCTCACTAGAACAACTGGTGCCACCCGTGGGCTGTTTGAAGGCTGAATGACGTTGTCGCGAAGCATTTCTTCGACTTGGTCCCGGATGGCTTGTCGTTCTCGCGGTGAGACACGGTAGGAGTTTTGACAGAGAGGTCGGACGTGTTGGTCCGTTATAATGCTATGCTTGGCAATTGCCGTTTGTCAGACCTTCGGCGAAGTCGAAAAACACTTACTGTAGCTTCGAAGCAGATTGCGGATCTGGTCTTGTCTGTTCCGGTTCAGGGCTGAGTTGATGTCGAAAGTGGGCGAGTTCTCTTGGTCAGGCGAATTTTCTGCGGAGGGGTTGGAGAGGGCGAAGGAGTGTCGTACGTCGGGTATTTCGTCGGAGAAAGCAATCGTCGTTCCTCTGTTAATGTGCCGGTATTCTTCGCTGAAGTTAGTCAGCAGTACTTCGGCCTGGCCATTGCGGAAATGTGCGATGCTGATTCCTCGGTCTAGAAGCAACTGCATGTTCCTCTCGATGATGGCTTCAGCGTTAATGGCTTTCGTGGCGCCTACGGTCACGGTAACGCTTGACCGGGGGGGGGGGACGCTCACTTCTTCCTCCAGGACACTCAGGGCAACGTGATTTTTCCGAGTTTTCATCGAAGCGATGGCTTCGTCCGTTGAAAGCGGGATCAGCTTGGATCACAGGTTGACGATCACCTGATGCTCATTAAGGAAATCCATACCCAAGATCACTTCGCTGGAGCATTGCGGTAGCAGAACAAAGGTCGCAGGATAGGTATGTCCTTTGACAGTCACTCGTGCTGTGCATCGTCCTGATGGCGTAATGAGGTGGCCCCCTGCGGTGCGAATTTGTGGGCCGTCCCAAGCCGTTGTGACTTTTCTCAGCTGCGCAGCGAATGTTAAATTCATCACCAAGTAATCGGCTCCTGTGTCGACTAGAGTGGTAACTTTCCGGCCGTCGATAGTCACCTCTAAGTTGGAAATCCTGGCTCTTGCATTGCATGCCGCTCTCGTCGTCAGGTCACGGCTTCGTCGCATATGCGTGTCGCGTGTGGTCGAAGCTTTTCTGAGTGGCGGTGTCGTTTTGAAGGCAGTTTGTGTCATGGTCGGGGTTGTCATTTTGTGCGGCATCGGTGCAGCGAATGCAGTTTCTTCATGCGGCGTCGCGGGTGCAGCGTCTTCATGGGGCGTGGTCGGTGGAGGATCTTTGGCGTTTCGCTCGTGAGCAACCTCGCCTCCAGAGGTTGTGGTCTTTAGTTTTCCCTACGGGGGCTGGGAGACCTTCCACGTACCGCGGCTGCGTAGCTGCGGCGTGGCGACGCAAAGTGCGAGGTTGACGGCGATGGTGAGCGCGAAAAGCGGTTTGGCGTGTACTCCTCTCGACGCAGGTACTCATCGATTTCCTGCGGACGTTGGCCGAAGCTTGGTCATGGGGTGTTAACGGCAAATCCTCAAAGACCGATACGTCGGTACGGACAGTGACGAAGAATATGGCCGGCCTCACCGCAATGGAAGCACAACGGCCAGTTGTCGGAAGTCCTCCAGGCGTCGCATTTCCTGGGGCTTGAGCGTTGATCGTAGGCTGGGCGGGCGGGGGCAGGGAGGTGGCATTCGGGAACAAGTTGTTCATGTCGGACAGGATGCAGGGGTTGTCGTTGGGGCTGAGGAGTCCTTACTGCAGCGGCGTAGGTCATGGCCTGGAGTTCTGTGACCGTCGGGGTGCCAAGTGCTTGTTGCACTTCTTCCCGTACCACATCCATCAGAGTCGCTGCTTGTGGCTGTGGGGAGGATGGCAGTAATTGGCGTAGTTCCTCTCGGACGATTTCGCGGATAACTTCCTGCATGCTGTCGCTGGTGGTGGCCGTCGTGTCTGAACGGATTGCACAGGCAGAGGAAGGGCAATTATACTGCCGAGCTCGGACGTTGAGGGTCTTCTCAATCGTGCAGGCTTCTTGCATGAATGAATTCCTCGACTGTTTTTGGCGGCTGGCGGACAAGGCTGCCAAAGAGTTGTTCTTTTACGCCGCGCATTAAAAACTGAACTTTCTTTTCCTCGGTCATCTCGGGGTCGGCGCGGCGAAATAGGTGCTTCATCTCCTCGACGTAACCACGGACGGGCTCATTCGGAAGCTGGATCCTGGACTCGAGGAGTCGTTCGGCTCTTTCTTTCGTCACGACACTGGTGAATACCTTCAATAGTTCTTTCTTGAATAGCTCCCATGTCGTAAGGGACGACTCGTGGTTTTCGTACCACGTGCGTGCGGAGCCATCCAATGAGAAAAAATATGTGTCCAATCTTTGCCGCATCATCCCACTTATTGAATGACGCCACGCGCTCGAATTGGTCCAACCATTCTTCGGGGTCTTCGCCTAGGGATCCATTGAAAGTTGGCGGCACCCGCGGCTGCTGCAGTATGGTCGGTATCGACATCTTCGGCAAGGTTGCGGTGCTCGTAGCAGCGTCTTTTCAATGTCTCGTCTGGTCCAGCAGGGTGCCGAACTCGGGCTCCTCTCCCTGGAGACGTCGGCTGACTCGCTGAGCTGCTGGCTCGTCCTCGGCTGCGAATCGCTGAGGGCTGGCTTCACGACTTGAAGGGGGCATCCGGAACATGGAAGGCTACCCCGCACCTCCACCAGATGTCACGTAGTAATGACGGCAGTCGAAGGAGCAATGAAGAATGAACAGACACTGCAAATATTCTCGGCAATATTGCTACATAACCTTCTGCATTGCATTTTGGTAAAATGATGTAAATAATACCATTGTAAGTGGACATAGGCTGATGATGACGATAGTAAATAATGGCCGTCTGTATGGTTGATAGGAATTTTGACCTACACTACACTGATGTTTAGATTTTTAACATGGGGATTTTCATGCATAGCTATCTACTTAAAAAATGCTTCTTGCTGCGAAGCTATGGTTTGTACATATGCTAATGCTTGGAAGTATTTTAGAGATCCTGTTCTGAATCCTATTTTATTTGCGAGGCAGTTAATTTCGGGTTATATGGAGGCAATGCAGAACTGCTTTGGTGCATAAAGCTTGCCACTGAGATATACTCCCAGCTGAATGATTGGATCAGTGCCTGTGCTTGCCTGAAGATGATGAAACACCAGCTCTACTATGCTTGCTGTGACACTTGTTCTGTTCTTCTCCGTGCAGATGACGGCATTTCTGTATTACAGTAGAATCTCAATTGCACAAATTTCACGGGGTCATGAAAAATATTCGTATAATCCGAAATTCGTATGTAGAATTTATGCAGATCTGTTTTCAACTGGCGGGGTGTCATTACGGCCGTGTGCCATCGCTGACTCGTGATGGCACACTGCTCGCAGCACATACCGTGCAACTGACCATCGCGACTTCAGCTGCGCGCTGCCTCTCACTACTCACGTTGTGCACCCCGTCACTGGTGATCCCTGTGTCGGCGACGTACGGGCAGCAAGTAATTGGTGGGTGCTTGAGGGTGCAGCAGTGATTTGTGCATCCGTGTTGTCTGCAGTGGGGTGGGGGGAGGGGTCGTTTGTGACATTCGAATTTATGCACATAGTGCACAACGCACTCTGGCCAGGACATTTTACGAATTTGATCATCCCAAAATTTGTATTAACCGGGATCATATCATTGAGATTCCACTGTATCCGGTTAGGCTCGTATTTGGGGTCTGGCTTTGCACACAACAGTGGTTTTTCATCAATTTCAACTAAGGCAGGCAGGAAGCGACAGCAGACTTGCTAGTAAAGAAAATATCCTGGTAAATTGCGATTTCTGTGACATTTGGCAGTAAACAAGCACATCCTACATACAGGACATGGGCGTTGGCATTTCTGTAGCATTTTCTTCCTTGTAATGTTGCACGTGCAGTCAGTTATTATGGATTGCAATGCAAGACCAATAAACATGCTATGATTGGAATTTTATTGAAATACAGTTTTGGTTTCTGAAACTGTGGAACCTGCTAGTGGACTGTTGGCAATTGGAACTCTCTTAATTCAAACAGAAGCTTTTGGCCCTGCCAATACCAAGTTTATATACTCTGCATATTTTGCCAAGTAATATAAACTTTGTGCAAGTATAAACTCGGAATATTTTAAACAAATCTTCAAGTCATTCTAGGGGCGTGCAAATAGTATGTTTTTGACATTGACTTAAATATGAATGGAATAATGAAAGAACTGAATCGAATAATGATATGTGATCATTTATTACTTGTGCAAATATTCTTATAAAACTGATAATAATGTGATTCAGAGAAGTACTTGTAGTAGCGCTATAACTCTTTTAGTTAAAGTTGTAGCTGTCAAAAAATGCGGCAGCTTACTGCCGCTGTGGTGGCTCAGGGATTATGGTACTCAGCTGCTGATCCGAAAGATGCGGGGTCGATCCCGACTGCAGTGGTCACACTTCCGTGGAGGCGAAATGTTCTTGGCCTGGTACTGTACAATGTCAGTGCACATTGAAGAACTCCAGGTCGTTGAAATTATCCAAGTTGCTTTGGGACATTAAGCCCCATACAGAAAACCAAACCAAAAGATGTAGCAGTGATCTCGACGGGCAGCACGAAGTCAATATATTAACTCTGGGGCCATCATGTCTAGCACATTGGGAGATTACCTTCTTCTACTGACGGTGACGGCGAGTTAACTAGTGCCGCATCTCAGTTGATAAGAGGGATGAGAGTTATAAGCCACGGCCTCCGATATCGGGCATGAAAGCAGTGTTTGCTGAACCTGGCTGAACGCTGTCATGTCGCCCAGTCTTAGCGGCCATATGTTTGAGCATTATGAATGCTGCCACACAGATGGACCACACGGCAGCGCTGAACGCGCAGGCCAATCACAGCAGCATGCTATGCAATAAAGGAGTGGGCCGTGATTTCAAACAAGGCGTAAAATAAAATTACGACATGCCTGATGTAAACTTTGTGTCAGTTTCTTGAAACATTTAGAAATCTTAATATTCACTATTTGATTCATTCAGCACATCTAATAGAAGAATATTTGATTTGGTATTCAAAAACTTTGAATGTTTGCACACCCCTAATTCCTTCAATTTTAAATTATTCAGAGTCGACTGTACAGCCAAGCGCAGCATGACTCCACAAGATAGGAATAAGTTATCATTACAAGTGGAGCATGTGAAAATGTTTCAGATGTGCGGTGTGCCAACTATAGACCAACACTGTGTTTGCAAAAATAGAGGGCGCTCACAGATTCCGGAGGCAACAGGGGGGTATCGTCTGTGCCATCATATACTACAGTGAACAGTTTGCCTTTGTTCGCTTACCATGGTGCTTAAGAATGCTTTTTCGTGTAGGGCTGTCTGTGCTTTAGTTTTAATGACTGTGTTAGTAAGCAAAAAAAAAAATGTAGCACAAGTGACAACATGTTCGACTCCACAAAAAGCTTGTGTAATTTGGAGAAACACCCAGCTGACAGAGCTCCTGGGAGGGAATGTCCGGCATCATAACACACATTTATGGAGACATTTTGAAAAGATATCAACTTTGAAATGTCATTGTACACTTTGTGACACTCTTCTTATAAGCACTTGCCAACTGTCAATGAACGGCTGCCTTGCATGGGTAAGCTGTGAAATGAGAAAAATATTTCGGGAAGTTTTGTTCACATGTGTTTCTATGGGCTGCACTCCCGGCTAGTAGCCTGAATTAGAAGGGACTCCCGCACGCAAGTATCACTGTGTTTTAAAAATACATTGCCTTGAATATGGCATTTTAAACTTTCACATTCTGATCTAGGATGTACTCTGCTTTTTCTTCACGAAGGTACAATGTCATAGGTGCAATATTTTAAAAACTTTTGTTTACGTGAATTCCTATGGGTGTAACCCTAATTGTTAACCCTAACTGTAAGCCAAATGAGCAAGTGCTGCGTGTAAGGGCATCATGAATGTTTGTTCTCATTTCGAGAAATTTCACATACCTTGACCTGAACTCAGGTTCATTGCAATTCCCTGAAGCTTCACATCTATCTTTGCCTCTCTGCAATGCAGCTGAAGAGTCAAGAAATCGTAAACAACATCTTCCCGAGGCATGTGGCGCTATTCAGGAATTTAGACTCTGCTCTGGACACTTGCATGTCACAATTGGGCTATTGGCTGGTGGACGACATGCCGGTCATGGATCCACGCTGGACGTAGCAACAGTCTCCAGGTGGTAGTGTTACTCTCAGCTCGGCATCACTTCTCATCCACCGCCAACTCGAAGATAAACTGCAAGCTCACCAGCTGCTTCTGAACTTTCTCAAGGCCGTTCATCTTTGGCCAAGGGTATGTTTAAGATAAGTCCATAGTTCCCCAGGATTCTGCGAAACATGGCGGATTTAAGCATTTTTTGCAGAATTGTATGTTAGTGGTCACATTCTCATTTTTGATGCTGTTGTTACAGGCATCAGTAGGAGTGACATTGTAATGGAAAAATGACTACCTTATCTGAACAAATATCATGCGATGGAGTAGTTTGAGAACTGGGGAGAATTTTAAAAGAAATATCACTGTGATTATAATGCAGTCTCAAACTTCATGCCAACCATAGCCGAGGGTCCCCCAAAACCCTTTCAGTATCTTCTTTTTTTCAGTGACCTGTCTTTCCATATCCGTTGCCACTTTCTCCTTTGCACTTGCAAGCCGCAGACTTTTCCCCCAATGTCTTTAAAAAGCTGGCTTCTCCTAGTGGCTTTCAAGCTTGACTGTGGAGCTAGCTGTAGTTACCTTGCAACACCTGGAAAAAAAAAATCACACTATTTTCATACCTTGACTCCAAATACCGTATTTACTTGTGTAATTTGTGCCCTCATGTAACTTGCACACCCCTGATTCATTACCTAAAGTAATAAAAATTTTTACACATTTTATGCTCCTTGCTTCGCCGGACCACCAGCATGCTTGGCATGGCCACGTCAGACTGTGTGGCTGCAAAAGGTGTTAGCGGTGAAGGGATGCCACCACGCCACGCTCTGAGAAAAAAATTTTAAAAAAATTGCGCTAGTTGGCAATTGCATGAATAGAGTTCCAGCCCTTTCACCGTTTTGTTATATCAACCAATTTCTTAACAAAACTGCTTATTTTTTTATTCCTGATTTCAATTATTTTTGCATTAAAAAGCATTCATTCAATCTTTAAAAAATGATTGAAGCGAAGAAGAAGTCAGATTAGCATATTCAAGTTTATTATTTCTCACAATACAGAAAACCAACTTCCTGCTGGTAATGAGTGATAAAAATTAAAGAATGACCACAGCCAACAATTTCCTAACTCTTTCACTGAGTTGTGGTGACCAACAGTTGATTGCTTCAATGAGGAAGCTTTGGGACAGTGTGGTAAATTTCAAAACAAGGGATCACGCATAACAGTTTGTTGCAGCTCTCGCACCAAAAGCATTCCTTCCACCCACCAACCACCAAATTCTTTGCAACAGCAAGAGACCAAGAAACACCCACTTCTCTTCCT
Organism: Amblyomma americanum; assembly: GCF_052857255.1. Taxonomy (NCBI): domain Eukaryota; kingdom Metazoa; phylum Arthropoda; class Arachnida; order Ixodida; family Ixodidae; genus Amblyomma; species Amblyomma americanum. The sequence goes on along the minus strand of NC_135497.1, from coordinate 306,991,315 downwards.
AGTCGCTGGCACCCATTTTTTGACGCGGGAGTGCTCACACGGACAGTAGCCCTTCACCTTCTCAGCAGAGTTGCAGTTAGTTTCTTCAACCACTATTGAAATGAGCTCATCATCGAGGAAATGCTGAATATATTCAAGCAAGTCATCAGGCGAGCTTATAGTGAACGTCTTAGCGGGAACTGCCAGAAAAGGAAACCGAGGGGGTCGAGTAGGGATGTTACTGACGTCGATCTTCTTCATCCACTGACGCGCGCTCGCAAAGTTGGTTGGTTGGTTGGCCTCAAACAATGCTGGCACATACCCACTGCGGGGGAGTGGCCAAGACACAGGCGGTTACTTGCTGGATACAGGAACGTTTTGACAAGAAAAGGAATAGAAATAGTGTGTAGGCTGATGAAGGACAGAGGTCCTGTTAACTTGGAGATCGAAGACGGGACAATGGCTTAATGTGCATAATAGTATACAACACCTGTAATGTTTCAATTTCGTACTGACTGAGAGTGGGAAAAATAAATTAGAATAGGAGTCGCTGCGTTTCTTGAAGGAAATTTTGCACAGCAGAGCGCACAGTCCTGTCGCTTCGTCCAAGCAAAGAAGCGCCAATGGAAAGAACAACCGCAGAGGACACAGACAAATCCAGTTGATGAAACGGAATTTGCAAAAGACTCTTCCTCAAATGAGAAAAGCGGTGGCAGAACAGCCGGAAGTGATCTATTGTTTCAGGTTCGGCACAAAAAGGGCACAATGGGAAAACCGCCAGGCCAGATCTGTGAAGGTAGAAATTTAGGGGGGGGGGGGGGGGGGGAATTTAGGGGGAAGAAGTTCGCTTTTGAGCTGTCCTCTTTTTCATCGGAAGAACTGCTCAGCACAACGTCATCGCTGTCGTCCTCGCTTCCTGAAACAATATGCACTTCGGTGTCTGAATCACCATCGTCTGAAGAAGATGGTGACGAAGGAAAGCTTCTTTTTCAAGAATACGGGCCAGCAATACACGTGTCGCCTCCGCCATATGCCATTTTTAAAACCCAGGTTGCCATACGAAAAAAACGTTTATGTGGTAGAAGAAAACGAAATTAACAGGTCAGTGCTGTCATCTGTCGAGCAAAAATGCCATATGCTCGTCCGAGACGCTGAAGGGAAGAACCTATTCAGCGAGGACGAGCTAGTCGTCCAAAACGGTTAAGGGGTTAACGAAGTACTTAGTTGTAAAAAATTTTTCGCTCGTGTGAGCCCTTTTCGAAGTTTTCGCAAAGGTTGAAATGCTGGTAGAGGGTAAAAAATTTTAAATGAAGTCTGAAACAGGATGCAATGGCTCATATTATTATTTTTAAATATTTCACTTGTATTGTTCTTTCATTTTCTTTGTTCATTAAGTGAACAAAAAATTGTGTGTCTTAAGCAATTTTTGTGTAAACTTCAGTAATAATGAAGCCACTATAAATTTTTCCTGCTTTCCCCTGTTGCTATAGTTTGTGCTAAACATATTTTTAAATTGTTAAAGGGTACTTTTTGAGAAAATTACTTTCAAAATTCCCAACAAGTGAATATTTCCTGAGATTCAGACAAATTACGGATCAAGGCTCTCCAAGTAAAAATGCTTGACATTATACACACCACCAACTTCAAAGCTTGTAGTCTAGGAATTTTATATTAGAGTAAATAGATACCTTTAGCTTAGCGCATACTGCTACCGCCGCCACTTGCCATGCCTCCCCACTACACATGCACTGATTGGTCCCGACGAGGCAGGTGGGTGTGCTGCCCTCAGGGCAGTCTTCGCATGTGCAGTGGCAGGACGCAGTACGTGGTAAGCAGTGGCAGTAGAGGTACATGCTGTGCTAATGATATCTAATCTAACTTTGTTTGAGGTGAGAAAAATTTTCAAAGTTCAGAACCTGCCTTACTGGTAGGTATTGCCGAAAAGTGTGTTCACTGCAGAACACATTCATGTCGCCACCTGTTTTTCTGTCACATGTGCAGTCGAACCCACTTATATCGAACTCACAAAAAAAAACGAGTTTGATATAACATTTAGTTTGATATAAAAGTAGCAGTAAGTTTAACAACATACAAACATTTCGAGATGGAAAAAGTTCAAAATAGTCGGGATTTTTTTATATTTTTATGTCTTCATTGCCTCAGAGAGAACATAATTTTTCAATGTTATTGATTGACTCTAAACAGCTGAGACCGCAGCCTTCTGTCGACATGTAATAGCGATTAACCATGCTGAGCGTATGGAGCACATCGAAGCACATGGGCACATGTTTCTTCAAGTCCTCATTGCAATTTGCATCAGTCGTGCCTTCGTTATTTGCGACATCAGCAATAATGTGTTCGTCCGCAATCTCTTTGCAGTCTCAACGTTGTCATTCGTGGCGGAGACAAAGTCGCCTACGGCTGCCCTAGCAAATTCAGGCAGCTGGTTCCACAAATCATCAAGACTTGCGACGGCTTCATCGAGCTCATGCGAGAAAGAACTTGCTCCATCTTCTCCAAGAAAGGAGAGACCAGAATGTTGGAAGGAAATCTGTATAGTTTCATTTTTTACATCATTCCACGGCCCACTTAGCTTAGACAGTGTGCCTAGGAGGTCGGTTTTTGTGTCTCTTTCAGTCCTCAGATTCTTCGAGAGCCATTCAATCAGACATTTCCTAAAGTCAACTTTCACCACAAGGATTATCCCCTGGTCCAAGAGTTGAAGCACTAACGTTGCGTTCAGCAGCAGGAAGCGAAGTGTAATGTTGCTGGAACTAGCACTACAGCAGTGGGCACAGACGTAGCAATCTTGCCTATCGATTCGTCGTTCCAAACCTTCAGCCACTTGTCAAAAAAGTTCGAGGGTTATCCGCTCTCTTCGATTAGACCTGTAGGTCACCAGCATTGCTGAGACAGTTGCTTTTTCCGATCACGAGTGCTCGAAGGTTTGTCGATCCATTCATGTTTGTGGCAAGCAACTTTGGATTTCTTCTCTCCTCATTCGACTCGCTTGATAATTTCCGATTTCATAGAAAAAGGGAGGTTTTGCCGTTTCGCGGTTGCCATCGCACGCACGCACGCACAGACAACGAAAACCATGTGAAATTGCCGATAGCAGCATGACGCACCGAATGTGCGAACTCATCACAGTGCGGGCACAACTGATGCAACACACTAAAAATGCATATTCTGGTTGGCTGGGTGCGCGCCCTCCGCCTACGTCTTGGAAAATTCGCGTCGTCATTGGTCTGCGCGTGCTACGTAGCACCAATAGTACCCGCAGGTCCGTGCGGGAAACCTAACCTGTGGAGATGTGCTGGCAATGTGCCAGCTTCTTGAGTAGACCGGAGTTGCTCAAAAGTTCGATCGGACCTGCGGGGAAGCTGACTCCCGGAGATACGTGAAGGGAAAGCCAGCTTCTTGAGTCACCCAGTGTTGCCCGAAGTTTGATCTGTCGGATGTGACGGCTAATTTCTGTACGATATAGCCGTACATTTTCCTATACAGTCATTTGGTATCTTTAGAGGGCTTAGAAATTATTCGATATAAGGTATAATTTGATCTGACCAAGTTCGATATTATCGGATTCAACTGTAGGTACTGTGGCTCTTAGAGAAGCGGACATGTGATGCGTTGCTTGACATCAGGTTGAATACATCGTTAAAGATCTATTTTCGTCAGTTTACATCATCTCATTTTTGGGACTGGGTGGTCAGGCAGGCCAACACAGCATCTACGTGAGCATTTTCCAGAAACAGTTAGTGGCCAACTTTGCCTCATTATGTACAGCACGGAGGCAGAAGTATCCTAGAGTCATTTCTTTTCTCCTGTTACACACAAGAATGAAAATTGCCCTTCAACAGGCTCAGGGACATTCAGATCAGTAGAGGATAACCTGGAAACTGGTGATTTCTTGATATTTGACTTCTTTGCCCTCTGTTTTCATGTCCACTCATTTTCAACTTTGCAAAATTTGAATCTTTAGTGCCAAAGTATGGCCACATAAGTATTTATGCCTTTTCTTTGCGTAAATTCTTGAGTGTTTGGGTATGAAGTGATGGCAACATGAGGCGTTGAAAGCATGGCTGGTCTGAAGTGGTATAACTGTCGCATTCTTTTGACTGCGATTAGAATGACGAATCTGAAACCCGGTTTTGTTTTTTCTTGTATTTTAAATAATGGTGCCCAGCTTGCGTCAGTTCTCTTTATATTATTTTTGGTGCTGGGAAACAGTTCCTCTAGTGATCTATTCTTGCCATGATACGGCCTCTGCAGGCTTGCTCTTGCTGTCACATGTTTCAGTGTGCCGCCAACACCATCCTATGCACTCTTGCCATCTGAACAAGCCAAAATTTTCATTCTGCCAAAAATATAGGGTCCTTCTTGTGGTAGCAGAGATTCAAGAAGTTATTTTTGTTTTTATATTGTGATGAACCTGTTAGAGAAATGATTAATTTTGCTTACTGGGGGCAGATCTTGTTTCACTACCTCGAGCGCTGCTGTCTGCAATGTGTATATACTCAATGTTGAAAATGGTTTAAAGCAGTCCAAATAGAGCCTTGCCTGCAGCCTTCTGTGTCTGTCGACTGATAACTTGTGGAAAATGTTATAAACTGACAAGCACAGGAAAGACTACTTGTGCATGAAAGTGTAATGCCAACTCTAACCGTTGATGGAGCAGGACATGAGCACATTTGGCTTTGAAAGAGATATTCGACGGCTGGTGCGGAGTGGGGAAGAATCAGATTCTTGCATAGCACCAAATTTCATGAACTACTGCACTTGCAAAGTAATAAATTAGAGCCATGCACAATATCTTGTGTCTGATAACTCTCTGGTCCAGGCGATGACCTCGAAGCAGCCATGGTTTACTTCATCACACAAAAGGTAATATCGTAAAAAATGTGGTTTCGGGAGCATCAACATGCATGCTGCGAAAACAGTAATTTTATTTCCTTTTGCCATCCACAAAACAACATCCACTCGCATATAATGGCTTCAGAGTGCATATATGTGCCAGAAAAATAAGTGGGGGCACATATGTGCTCTATAGTGAAGACACGTTTCGGCATTACCTACCAATAAGGCTGGTTGTGGACTTCAAAATTTTTTTTCTCGGCTGAAACAGTTTTCTCACATTAAAATTTCTAGATTACAAACTAAGAAGTTGGTGTTTATAATGAACCATCTCATGCATTTTTATCTGTAGGGCCTTCATCCATAATTTATATCTGAATCTCATGAAAAAGTTACTTTTTGGGAACTTTGGAAGTGCTTTTCTTAAAAAGTACCCCTTATGACAATTTTAAAATATTTTAAGCATAAACTAAAGCAACAGGGCAAAGTTGGAAAAGTTACTAGTGACTTCAACATTAAGCGGAGATGGGGGTCTTCAAATGGTAAAAAAAAATGCGAAAATTTCGATTTTTCAGAAAAGTCGTATTCCGATTCAATGCACTCTGAAGTACCTGCCTCCAAAGTTTCAAGGTCACATTCAACTTCCAACTACTGTAAAATGGACGTATTTGATGCCTCCGAAGTGCTGAAATCGTCAGTTCAGAGCAAAATGCCACAGCAATTTGTGCCCTTCACTTCCCGCACCTATCTCCGATGGCTGGAAGTGTTGCTTGTTGGGCGAGTTGGTGATCCATAATAATAGAGAAGCGCGTATCAAAACAGGACAACAGGAGGAACACAGAACGACACGAGCGCTGATCTGATGGCTGCCATCTGAGTCTTAGTCAAAAGCTGGCACCTTTTCCTATCTATCGGTATTACTCGCTATTGTGAAATCCTTTTGGAACGTCCACATTTTCGCCGTCTTCTGAGGCCTCTACAGCGACCTCCAATTGATTGGCGCACACACTTCAAGTGCCATTTTCTCATTTTTGCCAACATGACAACCCTTACGGAAGCTTTGTCAAGTTTTTTATGGTGCAATTTCAGTTAATATTATGCTAATTTTTTTCTAATATGCACGGAGTGTGGAAACCCTTATGATCAGAAGCCTTTGCAGTTGCTCATACTCGGAGCCTATAGTACTCATAGTAGTAGTCGGACCCTGAGTGCTGGATAAGAATTATTCGATATTCTTGTCTGCCGGAAGTGAACCATTGCGCTCTCAAACAGCCCGTGTCGACAACACAGGCCGCAGTGTTTGTTGCTGCTCTCAGTGCGGACTTTTTGGCACTCCCGGCTTTCCTAAGCATTGGGAGGGGGGGGGGGTCTCATTGCTTGTTCATATCCGCCTCTATACTGAACTATCATGTACTTAGCAGCAAGATGCGCCTGCATCATGTAAAGATTGGAATCAGCTGGCATTGTCATGGGTACTGACCGTAATCTTTTCAAAAGCAATTTCTACAAAATGGCGACCCATTCCTTCACAACTCAGTTGCGAGCTGTCTTTTTTTTTAATGAGGCAAAATAGGGCACACGCTACTTCTTTTTTCAAACTGCGTTTGGCTTGTGCGTGTTTCTTCCGTGCTTCACGTCCTTCGATGTAAAGCGTATTCATTTCTTTGTCTATCACTTCATGTGTCTCCCTTCCTTTTCCCCTTGCCGCAGAGTGCCGTGGCCGACTTCTTCATCCCACGGTCTTTCTCGTGGTCGTGCAACTCCTTCAGCCACTCCAGCTGGTTCTCGTCGTCCTTCTACAAGCAGAAGCCCTCTCTGACGTGACTTGTGTCCGCGCTTATAGCTGTCTGTCTGTGCACAGGAGGGGGACGCTGGCGATCGCCTCGTGTACATTCCCAGTCTCGGCTACAAGCCACAATCGTGTAAATATGTAGAATACTCTCGAATGATGATGTGGGGGCGACAATTTTACGGGCTACCGAGTTGAGGTTTTTGTGACGAATTTTAATAACCCGTTTGTACACAGCCGCGCGTTTGTTTGAGAGCGTATGTGATTATTTTTTGGAGGCGTTTTTACACACGCTGCTGTGTTCGAATAAAGTATTGAAACACTTTTTAATCGTCGTGTGCTGCTCACTTTATGAACGAGACCCGATGACGCCTCTAGACAGGGGCAGAGAAATAAAGTGGAGAGTTTCTGGAGCGTTGTAAGTCGGAGTGACGTCATAGCGGTAAAAGTCTGGGCGTTTTCCCAATCTGCTGATCGTCAATAGGTTCCCGCGTACACTGCGGAAGCCAGCCTCTGCGCCCAAAGATGGCGCCCACGAATCCATGCATAAACCATCTACGGGGTGTTTCCCGTACGGTGTTATGTAATGTTTAATAATAATTGGTTTTTTGGGGAAAGGAGTTGGCGCAGTATCTGTCTCACATATCGCGGACACCTGAACCGTGGCGTAAGAGAAGGGATAAAGGAGGGAGTGAAAGAAGAAAGAGAAAGAGGTGCCGTAGTGGAGGGCTCCGGAATAATTTCGACCACCTGGAGATCTTTAACGTGCACTGACATCGCACAGCACACGGGCGGGCGCCTTAGCGTTTTTCCTCCATAAAAACGCAGCCGCCGCGGTCGGGTTCGAGCTCGGGAACTCCGGATCAGTAGTCGAGCGCCCTAACCACTGAGCCACCGCGGCGGGTCAATGCAATGTTTAAAAGTAGGCTTCTTCAGTTGAATAAAAAAAACTGAAAATTTGTTTTGAGGAAAGGAAGTAACGCAGTAACTGTCTCGCATATCTCGGTGGACACCAGAACCGCGCCGTAAGGGAAGGGATAAAGTAGGAAGTGAAAGAAGAAAGGTGCCGTAGTGGAGGTCTCCGGATAATTTCTACCACCTCGGTATCTTTAACCTGCGCTGACATCGCGCAGCACACGTGTGTGTTCTGCGTTTCGCTTCCATCAAAACAATTCCGCCGCGGTCGGGTTCGGACTCTGGTACTCCGGCTCAATAGACGGGCGCCTTAACCACTGAGCAATCGTGGTGGGTCTTTTTGAGTCCGAAGAGCGTTTTTTTTCGGCATAGCATAATGTAGCGCATCAGAAGGCAGCTAAGGCGTGCTAACTAGTAGCCTGGTTAACTAATGTTGAATAGTCGTAACTATTATAACCTCCTTGTTTATTGAAAAGCGTGTAGCCCACCGTAAATATCCATCGGTTATTATAATTTCGAAAACGCTGCTGCCCTCCGCGCTGTGGCCCAACAAATTTGACTGTTTCGATGAGTTACGTACACCGGAGGAGCTGCGTCGGCCTCCAGCGCAGAGCATTCTCACGCTCGGGAAGAAAAGTCACATCGGCCAGGCACTATGGCTCATTTGAGTACTTTTCGCCACTGCCTGCACCCCGCCGCGGCGTACGACGGCACGGTCGCCCGATTGCGGGGAACGAAGCGGCTATGTAACATATATCCTTTGATGTTCTGCCGAAGTTCTGCACTATAGCTTCAATCCAATGAAGTTGATCTATGACGTCTCGGAACGTTTCTCCACGCTGCATCGCAGCAGTGATCAATGCGGTAACGTCGATGACTGCACCGGTGGCATTTGGAACAATAGAAGCGATTGGCAAGCGTCGCAATTTAGTGTGTATTTGCGCCTACATTCTGGACTATACATCTTTGCGGCTCCGTTGGTGTTGTGCAAATACAACGCAGGTGTTTATCAGTATACATGCAGTGCAGAAACCCTGCGTCTGCGCGGAAAAAGTGCCACGCTTTAGCGGCAGACAGTGGCAGTGTCAGCTAGCGACAATTTTTGGATGGTGACCACGCTGATCAGGCCCGAAACTTAAGTTGCGGTGCATACCAAACGCCTGATTGTGGGCGAGCGCTGTGAGGATGAAATATGGATGTGATTTGCATAAAAGGTATGATGTGCAATAAGTAAAATGCGCCGAAAGTTGCTATCAGTCGGTCCCAGCCCGACCGCCGCGTATATTGGCGGCTTACGGGGGCGTTTCCCGCGTTTGGCTCGACGATGCAGCTTCGCACGGACAACGCGCTGTAGTTTTCTTATCGCGGGAAGCCGAAATGGCGCGCTTAAAGGTTTTCAGGGTCTACTTTATTAATGTGGCCCCTCTGAGAGTGGCTCGCACATTCGTCTGGGTGGTGCCTCTTCCGACTCAGGTTAAGAGTTTGCTACCGATCTGCGTGCTTTCGGTAAGAGGAAAAAAAGCGACCAGTGGAAGACACCATTATCGTCATCACAACCTATTTTACCCTTAATGACCCCTATTGGGGCATTACATGTGCACAATGGTGGGGGGGGGGGAGAACAAAATAAATACAATGTGAAGAGAATTCCATATTGCTAATAACATGCAACGCTATGTAATACAATACAAAGGGATGTGATATAAGTACAGTGTGAATGATACAATACAGTGCTAGTCAATGCAGAGTGGCAAACAGGCTATATGAAGCAGGAACAATGAGAAAAAGAAAATATTACTTGTCAAAGCACTGAGTTGGAAACAGATATTCAATATTTTTTACTCTTGGCAAAGGTCGATACATGCGCCCGTTGAAATCTAGTAGGGTCGCGCTTATTGACAATGTTTTCCGGTAGGTGGTTCAAATTTTCTATTGCATTGGTAAAAAAGATTTATTGAACGCTGCTGTTGACGCATGTAAACGCTTAAGGCTCAGGGAATTAAAGACGCGACGTGATGTTCTTATGGGGGCTAGAAATAACATCTCACGGCAGGCAGGAAAAGTGTATTTATGAAAGATGCATACTCCAGCGTTCTTTCGGCGGCACTCAAGTGGTTGAAGGTTAAGGACTGATTTAATCCTGGTAGTGTATGCTGTGTTTTCAATCATGATGAAACGGGCTGCACGGTTCTGAACGGCTTTAAGATAAGTAGGCTTGATGATGGTTCAATACAGCAGATGCATATTCACATTTTGTATGGGTGAAAGTTTAATATGCTAATTTTCGAACAATGGGGGGCCCAGGTATAGCGATCTTCGGATGAGGCTGAGTGATTTAGATGCACTAGCTGCTCATTTGAATATATATGTTCCTACGAGCTTAGTTTGCTCGAGATAGTGACTCCGAGGTACCATGCAGTGGGATTGGACTTGCGTTAGTCTGTTTGATTGCAACGAATAAGCGTAACTGGGGTTAGATCATTTTCTAGTCACCTGCATGTATTAGCACTTTGAGATGTTCGGCTGCATAAGCCAATCTGAGCACCACCGTTCAATTATGTTTATGTCGTTCTAGAGGCATAATTGATCCCTGTTGGTAGCAATGATGCGATGAACGACGCAGTCATCTGCAAAGAGGCGAATAGTGGACGAAATACCAGAGGGAAGGTCGTTAATGAATATGAGGAAAAGAAGAGGACCAAGAACAGACCCTTGGGGTACACCGGCAATTCCTTTAGTAGTACCTGAGGGATAATGATCGAATACTGTGCACTGAGAACGATCTGTTAGAAAACAGCATCTCCATGTTGAAATGATAGGGTCGATGGACAGTCCAGAAAGTTCAGACGTGAGACTACGATGAGGTACCCGATCAAAAACCAAAAAAAAAAACCTAAATCAACTGTCAGTTTGGAATGAAAAATCCCGATTTAAGTGAAGGTCAGAAGTAAAATCAAAGGCTGAATTTCGCAGGAGAAACCAGAACGAAAACCACGCTGCTTAGTAAAAAATAAAAGGTTATGATTGAGGTGCGATGTCACTTGCGTTACGTATTTGAGAAGCTTACAGAAAATGCATGTCAGGGAAATGGGGTGATAATTGGATGGATCTGACTGGCTACCAGCCTTGAACATTGGCACATCTTTGCTAATTTTAAAATATTTGGTAGTGAACCCGTCGATATGCTGTTCGAAAATTACTTGCAGATTTTGAATAGAACTGTCCTTAGTGGTCTTAAGTAGTTTAGCAAGTATTCCCTAAGACCCAAGTGCGCTCGATGTCGTAAGATCATCAATTATTTTCCTAATACCATACGTTGTAATGCGAATTGGGGGCATCTGAGAAAAATTTGAATCCAGAAATGATTGTATATTCAGGGGAGGTTCATGAGTGAAAACTGATGGAAAATATGGATTCATGACGTCTGAACGCGGTGTTCGGCGGGAACAGATGAACCAGCCTGATTGACCAAGGCGATGTTTTTTGAACGGTTGGTGCTTAATGTCAGTAAGGTCCAAAATTTCTTGGGCAAGCAGTGTACGGATATGTATTTTAAGCAAAAGTGGAATTTTGAGCCTCGTGGTAGAGGCGTTTTTTTTTCTTTGTGAAAGTCTCCTTATCGCGTTACTATACAACGGTCTTCATGCATCACCGCGAATACGCATGAGGGGAACGTACGTATCAACGAGTCATAATATTTTATTTTTGTACAGCCGCCAATTTTGATCCTCCGTTCGATGACATTGCGATTGTCGGATGTAAGAAAAAAAAATGTTTCGCTCGAAGTTGATCTTAGTGAAATCGGCTTTCTTGTAACTACGGATGCATTTTATTGATGGTTCTGTGACGGGAAATGAAATAGAAATATCGAATAACAGCATTTCTTGATCACTCAGGAAATCGAAGCATGATAATAATTAACTGGATGAATTCAGGATTTGAGACGAGGACAAGGTCAAGAATGTTTGTGCTCCAGATTGCTGTTTCAACTGTTTGCATAAGGCTGAATACGGGAATCATGTCTAGAAATTCGTTGGACTAGCGAGATGGTGCATGCAGATTGTTCCACTCAATGTCTGGGAAGCTGAAATCCGCGCAAACCATGTGTTCAGCGTTTGGAAAGCGAGAATGCAAGTTCAAAATGACACTATAAAGTTCGTCAACAAAGGAGCGATAGCAATCAGGCAGTTATGAGCAAGCAGTTACGATAGCTGTGTTTCCGCGATTAACGCTTTAACGCAGAAAGAAAAAAAGGCAGGCAGGCAGGGGGGGGGGGGGGGGCAGGCAGACGGACAGGCAGGCGGGCGGATGGAGAGGTAGTAGATACTTGAGGCCATACCCTCTGTAACAGGCGGGCCAAAATGGAGTGATAAGAGAAAGGTTACAGAAAACAAACAAAAACGAAAAATAGCAAAAAAAAAGAAAAAAAAAGAAAGGTGTTTGAGAGGTTCGCACGTCGGCCTCGTTCACATCCGACCCTGCCGCTTCGCGTGGTTAGACCGTTAGACATAGTGCCTGAGTCGACGGTTGGTTCGCAGCACCGCTTCGTTCTTGTCACGCTTGTCTCGGTAGCTGCCGCCTTCGTCCACTCCACAGCAAAGCCTCCTTGTCCAGAGCCATGGAACCCGAGCGCTTGAGGAAAGGTGGTGCCATCTGTCGGAGTCGGGCGGAGCCTCTAGCACATCGACAGATCAACCAGGTTATGGATGGCCTTTTCCGGGTCGCCACACACCCGGCAACCCGGCGCGGTGGCTCAGTGGTTAAGGCACTAGGTTACCGAGCCAGAGTACCTGGGTTCGAACCGGACCGCGGCGGCGGTGTTTCAATGGAAGCGAAACGCAAAAGACGCCCCTCTGCTGTGCGATGTCAGTGCACTTTGAAAATCCCCAGGTGGTCGAAATTCTCTAGGAGCCCTCTACTACGGCACCTCTTTCTTTCTTTCGCTCCCACCTTCCTCCCTTCCCTCACGGCGCGGTTTAGGTGTCCACCAAGAAGTGAGACACCGCCCAATTTCCTTTTCTAAAAAAAACCTCTAAACACATGCCCGGCACACCGCTACCAGCGCTTAACTTGGACCAATGGGCCCGCACTCTAAACCAAGACATACAAGCGGCCATTAAACAAACAGGTGCAGTGGATGGATGGATGGAAACAACTTTTATTGGAAAAAACGGAAAGAAATAAATCTTCCAGGCTGGTCTCCTAGCGGTCCAGGAGTCCACGGGCTTGTGCCTCACATAAAGCCCGATCCACCAGTTTCTGGCCTGGGATCGGGCTGAGCGGTCCGTAAAGCAGCCTCCCAGGAAGAATGAGTGGGATTGGGGATGGGGGGTACTGCCTGTGGGGAAGGACAGTCCCAAAGGTAGTGGAAAAGTGTGGATCTGGGCACGCCACAGGTGTTACAATGAGGAGGAAAGGTGGCGTGAAAGCATGAGAGACGCTAGGATGAAATAAAGCAGACCGTCTGTAATTGTCGCCATGTGGCGCTGGATAAGGGCGACAAAGTACTGTGGGGTGGTGGTAACTTCATGCGGCTGAGTTTGTAGAATGCGGTGATTTGATGATATGTATAAAGCACTGATGGGGCCTCTTGCGCAGGGTTGGGTGCCTGATCGTCCGGGGTCCGGGAGGAGAGTTCTCGAGCCAGCGCATGAACGCGCTCATTACCGGGGATCGAGGCAGAGTAACCGTTCGGTCGAGTGAGGTGGCTGTGGCAAAAATACGGTGTGTGGCCGGCGTCGCCACGCCCTTTAGGTAGTGGCGGTATGTGGCCTAGGAATCTGTACAAATTTCGGTTATGTTTTTGTTAGCGTGGAGTGGGCGAGCGCAAGTGCGATGGCGGCTCCTTCCGCCTCTGCAGGTGAATTAGTTCGGATAGTGGCGGCGGCCCCCAAAGTGCCTTCTTCATAGGCTGCGACTGCCGTGAAGAATCCTACTTTAGAATTTTCTGCCACGTCGACATAAAGGATATCGGAGCGGTTGCTGTATGTTTTGGTGTAACAGCTCACTCGAGCCTGCCGCCTACCCTGGTGGAGGCTAGCGCTCATGTTGCGCTGTAGGGGCTTCTGATATATACATGTGATCCTTCGTGCACAGAGAAATCATGTAAGGTGTAGGACTTGTTGGGGTGGGAATGGGTGGAGTGAGACGGAGCTGCCGCTGTAGGCATTGTTCTGTTAACGTGCGATTCAGGCGGACTAATTACTTGGTGCGTTGAGCCTCTATTAATTCGATCACGGTATTGTGGGTACAAGTGGCCAGGACGCGTTTCGTGCTAACCGTCCGTGGAAGACGAAGGGCGGAGGTGAGAGCCGTGCGTATTAGGATGTCTGCCTGTTGTGTTGTGGCGCTGGGTGAGTATGTGGTATGTGAGGTGGTACGTAATGCGGCTGATGATTAATGCATTTGTCATAATGAGGGTCTCGCGTTCAGACAGCCCATGATTGCGTGCTGCCACCCGCTTGATTAGTGCAGCCACCTGTTTGGTCTGTCTTTGCAAGAGCTGAAGGGTGGCGGTAGCATCGAGTGTGTTGTTAATGAGAAGGCCGAGAATCTTCACCTGAGACACAGTGGGCACTGGATTCCCGTACATGTGCAGTTCAATTGAGGGGGGGGGGGGGTCACTGGGCAGGGGTTTCAGCTGCAAGAGTACCGATTTATTTGGAGAGCAACGGAGGCCTGTTTTTGTTAATTGGATGGTGGTGATGTCTATGGCAGATTGCAGGATACCCTGGGCTCTTCCAATGGATCCTCCCGTTGTCCAGAGGGTTATATGATCTGCGTATATGGATGTGTGGAGCCTTGGGATAGCAGCAAGGGCCTTTGCCAGTGGCGCTAGGGCAATGATAAAAATTAAAGGTGATAGGACCACCCCTTGAAGAGTTCCCCGGTTAGGCCGGGGGAAAGGCTGGGAGGCGACACCCCCAAGATAGAGTTTTGTCGTGCGTCCCTGAAGGAAGGCCCGAACATATTGCCATATGCGGGTGCCACAGCCGGTGGTTGCTAATGCCGTCAGGATATGATCATGGCTTATTGTGTCGAAAGCCCTATGACTATCCAGGGCCATTATGGCTCGCGTAGCGGCTGTACGGCGGTTAGTGTAAAAGAGAGACTTTTTAAGGGCGAGAAGTACGTCTTGCGCCGAGATGTTAGGACGGAAGCCAAATTGAACGTTGGCGAGGAAGCCTGTTGTTTTTAGGAACGGTTGAAGGTGATTGAGAATAACATGCTCGAAGAGCTTGCCGGCAGAACATGTTAAGGAGATGGTGTGAAATATTTTAAGGGTGAGGGGTTTGCCCGGGCTGGGTATAAATCGCATGCTAGCATGGGTCCAGGCTGACGGGAGCGTCCTAGCGTGCCAGTGGTTATTAAAGAGCTCCGTGAGTTCCTGAAGCGAGACTTCGTCCAGATTGAGTAAAGCCTTGTACGTTATGCCATCCGGCCCCGGCGCCGTAGAGCGGTGAATACTAAAGAGTGCTCGGCGGACCTCGGTTAAGGTAATGTCGGCATCAAGTTCGGGGTTAGGTTGAGGTAGATTGGGTGGATCTGCTGACTGAAGGGATGGGGGTATATAAGTGTCCCGTAGTTGGCCAATTATGTCTGTGCCCTTTTGAAGCTCTAGTTGTATTAGACGTTGTGTGCTTACTTGTGTCTCAGATTTAGTGGTTTTTGGATCTTAGCGCGTAGGAGGGACCACGTGCGTTTAGTGCTTAATGTACCCTTGAGGTCGTTACAAAAGGTTGCCCAGTTTGCGCGGGCTAAGGTGTTCGCGTATTCTTCTGCCTCACGAGTGAGAGCGGCTATGCGGAGTCTCGATTTACGATTGTGTCGCTGGTGACGCCAGCGCTTGAGAAGTCCCTGTCAGGCCTCCCATAGATGAGCCAGATGCGGATCAACGTGCGGTGCCGCAGGGGCGTTTTTAATGCGTTTGCTGTTCGCCTGAATAGCCTCCACCAGACGGTCTTGTCCAGTCGGTGACAGTACGGGGTTCGATAGAATCAGCTGCCAAGTATGAGCGCAATTTATCCCACTCAGTGAGAAGCTGTGAACGAGGGCTGAAAATCTTTTAATCATAAGCAATAGTAGTGGAGACTGGAAAGTGGTCACTCCCATGGCTGTCTTAGAGCAAGCACCGTGTGAGATTTAACGATTATGTTCGGTGTGGCCCATGTGAGACTGGGTGTGGTGTCTCGGGCTACACTTGTGCCAGGGCGATTGGTTACGGTGGGGTTTGTGATCAGGCCAAGGTTGTAATCAGCCATTGCAGTAGAAATGAAATTACCTTTGGGGGTATCCGAGGTGTATCCCCAGTGCGTGTGACGTGCATTAAAATCACAAGGAGCTTTGAGGAACGAAAGGAGCCCAGGATGCCCGGAATAACTCTGCCTTTATCTTTGTGATTGCTGTATATGTTAAGAATAGTGAGGCCATAAGTGTGCCCGGGTGAGCTGAGCTCTATCGCGGTATACTGAGTGTCCGTGCTTGCGGGCGTGTTTGTCTGTGTGCGGTCTAGCAGCGGCATGGATGCGAGTGTCAAGATTGCCGTACGTGGCGTATGGGCTGCCGTGTTATAACCGCGGATATGAATGCGATTTGTTTCCGTCTCTTGCAGAGCGATGACATGGGGGGATTTGGTGAGTTTGCGATATATGCTGCTGGTTGTGCTTGTTTTCGGCGTATGCTGCGACAGTTCCATTGCCATATAATTGTTTCTTTTGGTGTAGTGGACTGGCGTCGCCACCGACGCTTTCGCGTGCTATTGTTCGGTGCCATGTTGATGGTCTCTAGATACTGGATCAGGACAGGCAGCGGGTTGATCTGCGCGCTGCTTGCGAGGCAATTCCTCTTGAGGTATAAGTTCGAAAAGCTTATTGATACCGGCTTCATGTTTTTCCAAGCGTGTGTTGATCGTAACTTCTATCCTGTCCGTAATGGACTGTATCAGCTGTGCCTGGGCTTATATGAGCTGTATCAGAGGAGCAGTGGAAGTCGTGCCGCAAACCGATAGCAGTCTTCACCTTTGGCAGGCACTCTGAAGTTTAGAAAACCGTTCGCGCAAGCAAAAACGTAATCGAAGGCTCAAACAACGCACCCACCGCGGTGGCTCAGTGGTTGTAGGGCGCTCGGCTACTGAGCCGGAGTACCCGGGTTCGATCCCGACTGCGGCGGCTGCGTTTCGATGGAGGCGAAACGCTAAAAGCGCCCGTGTGCTGTGCGATGTCAGTGCACGTTAAAGATCCCCAGGTGGTCGAAATTATTCCGGAGACCTCCACTACGGCACCTCTATCTCCCTCTTGTTTGACTCCCTCCCTTCCCTTCCCTTACGGCGCGGCTCGGGTGTCCACCGAGATTTGCGAGACACTTACTGCGTCATTTTCTTTCGTCAAAACCAATTTTCATTTTCATTTTTTCAAACAACGCATGGCCGAACTGGCAAAGGAAATCGAACAACATACTCAGGTCCTAGCCTCGCTGCAGTGGACGCAAATTTGCTACCATATGGATGGTAATGTCGGGTTGAAAAACACGTGGCGCTTTCTTCGACATCTACTCAATCCGGACTCCTTCAAAGCTGCCACCTCGAAGGCAGTTTCCAAATTATTGCACCTATTCGAGGGTAACGACGACGACCTGAATTCTTTTCGCAAAAACAAAGATATCGCTAACATTCCCCCCACCCTCGCTCTTGAATACCGAGGGAGTATAACTCCCATCTAGACGAGAAAATCTCCGAGGCAGCAGGTACCCACCACTTTCGCCCCAGAGACAGATGGCATAACCAATAAACACCCTCTAACCTCGATGGGAAATCTATTACCGCCCTAACGGAGTACATGAACAGCTACTGAAAAGAGGGTCGTATGTCGTAACTGTGGAAACACGCCAAAATTAATTTTATACAGGAGCTTGGCAGACCCCCCAGCCGGGAAAATATCCGATCTTTATCTCTCACCTCTGGTGCTGGTAAACTGATACAGCATGTCGTCCTGAACAGTCTGAGCTGGCACATGGACGACCAACAATTGTCTCTGCGCATTTAGATGCTCGACTTCGGGCGACACCTTTCGGCAGGACGTCATGCTCCAACCCAGAAATGAAATCCTAGACCCAGACATCTCCCAATGGCCGAGAGCGACGCTTGCACTAGACCTATCTAAGCTTTTGATAATGTTATGAACTCGGCAGTACTCATGACCCTTGGTAATCTGAATGTCAAGAGATGACATACAACTATGTCAGGGCCTTCCTGAAGGACAGGACAGCAAAAATACAATTCGGCTCCGCAAAATCTAACACCCACCATCTAGGCGGAACAAACGTGACCCCCTCTTTCCGCTGGCCTATATGCTCGGAGAAACTCCCCACCTAGAACATCCTCAGTACGCGGACGATATTACTCTCTGGACTGCTACAGAAAATTATGATCAAATTGAGGAGACGCTTCAAACCGCTACAGATGTCGTCCAGTCGCATGGCAGGAACATTGGCTTAGCCTGCTCCTCGATTAAATTGGAACTCTTGGTCTTTCGTGAAAATCCCTGAAACTCAAACCTGCCTAAGGTGATAATCACCCTCAAAGATGCCCAAATACCCGAGGTCCAAACCATCAGGCTTCTAGTAATGCTCCTACAGAACAGTGAGAGAAATAATGCGGTAATTGGCCAACTCAAAGCAAGCGCCTTCAGTACGTCTATCCTCATCCGAAGAATTACTAGCAAACACAAAGGAATGAAGGAGGTGGACACACAGCGACTAGTGCAGGCCATCGTCCTCACCCGTATAACATAATACTATTCCTTACGTTCATCTTCCCGAGCTGAGAAAGAGTCCCTAGACAGAATTATACCCAGCAATTCTGGACAAAAGCATTTTTGAGCGGAAAGCCGTTTATGAACGCAATTTTTTCATATAATGTAAGATTTCACTATAACAATCAGTATATCCGCAGATCACCCGACGGCAGCCTTGTATTTTTTTTCTCTTAACGTTTTTGCTATCCTCAGAAGCGTTCCACATTGATTTTATACGGCAATCTTAACTGTTCGATGCGATCTATGGAAAAACTTTAAAAGAACGATTTGCTGCGCATGTTATAATAATGGTCGATTACCTTAAATATTTTCACTAGTGTCTTAAAATTTTCAAATTTTCAAAATTTTTGCCCGAGAAAGCTGGACATGCATTCGTGCCGCATAAAAAATAGCCCTTCATCTACCCCAAAATACCCCCCCCCCCCCGAAAAACTGCTCCATCTAGGTTTAAATAACACGGTCGATGAACTGGCTGAGGCTCATCTTGCAGCTCACTATACGAACGCCTCTCCCACACGACCACAGGAAGTGCTATCCTAAGAAAACTTAAAATTGGGTACACCACCACGGCTACTCCCGAACTTTCACTCCCTAATGAAATTGTCAACTGTATACTCATTCCTCCAATTCCCAAAAACATGCATGACAAAGGCCGACGCACCGCCAGAGTCAAGGCACTGCATAAACCCTACTACTCCTTTCCGGAAACAGTTCACGTGGATGCGGCAGAATACCCCGACATGGAAGCATTTGCACTCACGGTCGTCGACAACCACGAACAATCCCTGGCGACGGCCACCTCCCTCAACACCCGGCTATCGATGGAAGCTGAGGCGGCGGCCATAACTTTCGCCATAGCCGGCACTAAGGCAGGATACATCCTCAGTGATTCGAAGGAACCAGTCAGGAGCTTCGCTAAGAGAAGGTTTCATGCCCCAGCTCTCTCTATCCTGGCAAGAGTCAAATTATCCACCGAACGGTTCCAGCTCATATGGATGCCAGCGCATACCTCTCACACAGGGAACACAGCAGCTCATGAATGTGCCCGAGGATTCGTCAACTGGGCACAAAGCGACCAGTACCCCTGGTTCAGGAGGGAGTGCCTGGTAACCTACCATGAAATCATCCTCCACTATCGAAATTTTCGACTCAATTCTCCACCCCCGCATAAATCCCTCACCGGAGCATAGCAGGTTGCCTGGCAGAAACTTAAAACGGGTATTCCCAAATCCTTAAATCTACTCACTGATGTATCCCGCGGAATACGATTGCCGCTGCACTATCTGCAGCCATTCTAAAGCAAACCTTAGTCACATCCTACTCGAGTGCCCAGAGAACCAACCACCTCTGGGCTTCAAAATTTCAAACCAGAGTCAGTTGGAGTCTGCGTTATTCAGCCCTGACCAGGAGGTGCAACTCCGGGTAGTGGGTTGGGCCCCGGAGGCCGCCATGAAGTATGGGCTTCAAGCCACCTAGAGCCGTCGAGAGGGCCGATGTGCTGTTGAAATCATATCCCACGCCCCTGCCCTATTTGCCATATGACAAATAAAAGTTTGTTCCTCCTCCTCCTCTAGTGTTACTTCGAAGCAACGCCGATAAACCAGTGTTCAAAGCGCTCCGGCACGGGTCTCAAACAACAGCGCGCTGCCCAGGCAGTTGTCGAAGATATCAGGTCTGATATTTGTATTCTTGTACTCGCTGTATACAGCAACTGTTGGCTTTTTCGCGAGCGCCTGCAGGCATATTGCTTACTATCTCCCTCGTGTGCATGTCGGTGTGCCTCCTGTTTGCACGGCGTTGCCGATTCGGCGTTGATTGGTAACTATAGAACAGGCCATATTTGCCTTCTAGTCTATGGACGCGCTTCAGACGTGCCTTGCCCATCGGTCGCAACTGATGAAGCCGGCCCCGGAACTCTACAGCGTGTTCCGCAATTAAAAGCGCGCCGTAGAGTGCACCTCACAGCTAAACAGGTGAATTGTTCGAGCTCAAATTTCGCACAAATATGGCATTTGGCCAGCAGAATTGTTTTATACAACATTTGTTTGGGGTACTTGCCTGAATCAATAAAATTCGGATATTCTCATCGTGTGCGGCGACGACGAAACGAAACAGGCTTTCTCAGCGATCGCACCGGTGGCGCCATCTCGTTTGTCGGCCGTGGAGATTCTGCAGAGGAGGTGTGGCAGTGTTCTGCAGGAGGTTTGAAGATGCTGTACAACGAAAGACTTCAAACACGGTGCAGTTTTGGCCAAACTAAGCTTTTTGTGATCATTGAGGAGGAGGAGGTAAACTTCATTAAAGAAGAGGTTTTAGGTGCGGGTTGGGGTGACGTTCCCCTCCTCGCGGTGGGCTCCTCTTCTAGGCCGGACGCCAGGTGGCCGACCGACGATGTCGTTCGGCGACCTCTTCGGCCCGCTCCGTGACCCGGAGTTGAACCTCCGGGTCCGAGGTGAGCAGCGCGGCCTCCCACTGCAATTGGGTAGAGAGCTGCAGTCTGTTCGACGGCTTGTCTTGATTACATGAGTATAGGATGTGTGGTGTGTCTTCCTTATGGTGTCCACAGAGAGAACAGACGGGGCTAAACTGCTCTGGGAGAGAGAGAGAGAGAGAGAGAGAGAGAGAGGGTTATTGATAGGAAAGGCAGAGAGGTTGGCCTGAAAAATAAATATCTGGCCTGCTACTCTGCTCTAAGGGACGGGAAGAGGAGATAAAAGAAGGTCACGATGGGGGACGATGATGATGGGAGGAGGCAGATGAAACACTACTTTAAAAACAAAACAAGGCTCACTTTCTGACATAACAAACGCGAGACAAGGTCCGTGTCGCTCAAAAAGCGTGAGAGCGCTCGCGTTGCCTTTACAGTTCTAAAACTATCTGGCCAAGCACCGAGGATCAAATCCTCAGAGAGGAGCGATGTGTCCATAGGCTTCAGAGCAGATGCGAGTATGAGTCTTTCACGTGCATACGCTGGACACGCCACTAAAACATGTTCTATAGTCTCTAGCACGCCACATCTGGTACATTCCGGGGAGTCCGCTTGTCCTATTAAGTGCAAGTATTTGCGCGTGAATGCCACGTTTAAACGTAGTCTACGGATAACGCATGCAATAGGGCGAGGTATACCGCGAGGAACTGAAAAGGTCATCGTCGGATCTAGCCGTTTAAGGCGGATGTGGCGGGTGTCTGGCAGGGCCCAGTACCTAGCCGTCGCCCTCCTCATCAATTCCGAAAGGAGACAAGTTGTGTTCACTATAGAGAACGGTACAACTGTACGCAGGCCACTGCTGAAGGCGCTCCTTGCTTCAGCGTCGGCGGTCTCATTTCCATCGAGTCCGCAGTGTCCGGGGATCCACTGAAACACTATACGGTGGCCGTTTGCCTGAGCAAATGATACGAGTCTAATGATATCAAGAGCCAGAGCTTGGTAGGCTGTGTGGCGTAGGAAGCATCCTAAAATGTGTAGCGCAGGTTTACAGTCGGTGAAAATGCACCACTCCTGAGGCGGTTCTCCGCAGATGTGGCGAATCGATTCCCGAAGGCCCACAAGCTCTGCAGCGGTTGAAGTAGACTTGTGTCCCAAAATGAATCTGCGGGTCGTCTGTTGTGCAGGGATTGCGAAAGCTGCTGTTGATGCATTTGGAGACGCAGATCCATCCGTGTAGACGTGCACACATTTGTGGTATTCTGACCAGATGTAGGCAAGTGCGAGTTGCTTCAGTCCGCTAACCGGCATCGCAGACTTCTTGATTATGCCAGGGACATGCAGGCAGACTGAAGGCTGAGCCATTACCCATGGGGGCTGCAAGGAATGATGCGGCAGGGCATAGTCTGATGGCAATTCGGAGCGATGGAAGCGCAGTGCGCGTGCAAAACTGCTGTCCGGTCGCAACTGCTCTGGGAATCATGTATAGTACATATACGGATTAAAGAAAGTGTCCGTTTGGAGCTACCGCCAACTGACTTGTGTTTTACTTAGAGATCTATGTGGTTCTGGGAAGATTTTTCTTTCTTTCTTGAAGAGGGTAGTAATTTCTTTTTAGGTCGTCACTCGCTCCTTGGCGGACCTGAGCTCGGGGAAGCGCACCTCCCGGTTAGCATCGAATCCTCGGGCAAATCGCTGCGCTGCCCCGTTTCCAGGATGGCCCGAATTGGCGGGGACCCAGATCAATGTGATTTGGCGGGTATTGGAGATTTTTGTAATATTTTGATGGCTGCGGAGCGGGCCCTTCCTTTGGAAAAATTTCGAGTTGCGGTTTTAGAGTCGCTGATCATGTGTTTGGCAGTGGTAGATGTAATGGCTAAAGCTGTGGCAGCTTCTTCGGCCTCCTCCGGAAATTTTGTTTTATCGATTGTCGCCGATGCGAGGGGAGAACATCGATGATCGACAACTGCCAGGGAAAAGGCGTCTCTGTCCACATGTTCTGCCACGTCCACATGCGCCGTGTCTTTCTGAACTGAAAAATCTTTCGTCAAGTTTTTCTGCCCTAGCCTTTCTACTGTCCGTATCGTAGTGCGGATGCGTTTTTGGGCAGAGGATGGACTATTAAGTTTTCGTGCACGTGTCTTGGAATTGGCAAGGTGTGTGCACGGATTCCTTCTTTAGGATGAAACGTCCCGTTTCAGTACCTGATATCTTTCGTATTGTGCGGTGAGGTGTGCTTCCATCATTTCCGCTACGGTGTTATGAATTCCTAACTGTAGTAGTTTTGAATTTGGGGTATGACGGGGAAGGTTGAGCGCAATTTTGTAGGATTGTCTAATTAGACCATCCAGGTCGTCGCTTTCTCCGACTGTGAGGGTGACGTATGGTGTAGAGTAGATGACACTGCTAAGAACGCAGGCTTGGATTAGGTTCTTGGTCTCGGCTTCTTCCTGGTCTGATGAGGACGGAGATTTGGTTGACGGTGTTTCTCAGTATCTTAATTAGTGTGTAGTTTTTTTTGTTTGACTGTATCAGCATTCCCAGTATTTTTAGTTTCCAATTCTGAAATGGCTGCCCCTTTCGCGTAGATTTTAATCTCAGGCGCTTTATTCTTTCTTTGACGCTTTGGGTGTAGGATGAGGACTTCGGATTTTTGGGGGGAACACGCAAGTCCCGCGGCTTGTGCCTCCTCTACTACTACATCTGCCGCTTGTTGTATGGCGCCGATACACCCCTTGGTGGTCCAAAGGGTGATATCGTCCGCCTACAAAGAGTGTTCTAGGTTTGGGATTTTGGCGAGTTCGTGTGCCATTTTGATGAGGGTTATACTGAATAAGAAGGGGACAGGACAGATCCTTGCGGCGTTCTCCTGTCTCCTAAACTGAAGGTGTAGGATTTGATTGTGCCGATTTGAATTTTAGCCGTTCTACCAGAGAGAAAGTCCTTGATGTAGTTAAACGTTCTTTCGCCTACATTCCATGGTGAAAGAGAATCTAGGATTGCTTTGTGTTTGACGTTATCAAATGCTTTGGTTAAATCTAGAGCTAGAATTGCCCTTGTGCTCCTTTCTTGCTCCTGAGATAGAACTCCGTTTGCTAGTCTGAGCATCGCATCCTGTGTTGATAAATGTGATCTAAAGTCGACCATAGTGTTTGGATATAAATTCTCTTTGTGCATGTGGGACTGCAGTCAGTCTAGTATGACGTGCTCTATCAGTTTTTCTATGCAAGAAGTAAGCGAAATAGGTCTGAGGTTTTCGAGCGCGAGCTTTTTGCCCGGTTTTAGGATGAATTTAACGATGACATGTTTCCAAGACGCTGGGAGTTTTCCCTCCCTCCAACACTCGTTCGCAAAGTCCGTGAGGGCTGTGATAAAAGCGTCGTCTAGATTTCTAGGTGTCTTATTATTAATGCCGTCCTCTCCCGGAGCGGATGTCGTGCGTATCTTAAGGAGGGCTGCTCTGATTTCCGCCATTGTTATAACATGTCAGCGTCCAGGATGGGGTTAGTTGTCCTTTATAATCGGGTAGGGACTTCGTCTCTCGGGTTGTGAAGAAGCACTTCTGCTGTAGCGTGTTTATAATATCTTGATCCGTGCCTGGGTCTATGTTTAAAGTTTGGTGATTTCCTTTTGAGTCGTAGCTTTGTTCGATTCCGGATCAAGGAGATGCCGCCGAAGATTCCACGTCTCTCTCGTGCCTAGATTAATAATAATGTGTTTTTAAAAGGAAATGATGCAGTAATCTGTCTCATACATCGGCGGACACCTGAACCGCGCCGTAAGGGAAGGGATAAAGGAAGGAGTGAAAGAAGAAAGAGGTGCCGTAGTGGAAGGCTCCGGAATAATTTCGACCACTTGGGTATCTTTAACGTGCGCTGACATCGCACAGCACACGGGCGCCTTAGCGTTTTTCCTCCATAAAAACGCAGCCGCCGTGGCCGGGTTCGAACCCGTGCCTAGATTTCCATTTATATTTTCGCAGGTATGGTTCCACTGTTGTCTCGCTAGTTCTGCAGAGTGGTGGTGAATTTCCTCCGTGAGTGTGACTATCCTGTTTCTAAGCTTTTTGTTCTATTTTTGCTTAAGCCATCTTTTTTCTAGGCTTTGCCTTGCCTCCCACACGTGTGTAAGTCGGCTGTCAATCGTACTTACGCCTAGGTAATGTACTAGTTCTTTAGTGGCCTTTCCCACATCCGATAGGAGGGTTTGTGCCCACTGTTCGAGGTCTGTAATTGGTTCCTGATTTTAGTTGCGGATCGTCCTAAGTTTGTCCCAGTCGGTGATTCTGTTTTTTTTTTCTGGGTTTGGGTTTGAGATTGCCAATGGCGATTTTAGACGTTATGATATAATGCTCACTTCCTAGGTTTTGTCTGCTGTTGCTCCAGCTTAAGTCTGGGAGATTTTTGCCTATCGTGAGGTCCGGGCACGTGTGCCTGTTCACGCTGTTGCCTGTCCTGGTAGGTTGCATGGGGTCCGTGTATTGGGTTAGCCTTCTTTGCTGGATAAAATCCATTAGTGCCGTGCCTTTCCTGGATGTTGTTGCGTGTCCCCATTGCACGTATTGAGCGTTGAAGTCACCCACAATTAAGGTTGGGTTTTGGCCTGCGATCTGTAGGGCTTTGAGAATAGCGGCTTTCGCTGGTCCATCCTGTGCCCTGGGGTGGCTGTATGCGTTCAGTATTCATAAAGTGGTTGCTGAAGAGCCTTCAAACCTCCCGCTTATCTCCACAGCGGACCAACGAGATGGCGACACCGAAGCAATCGCTGAGAGAGCGGCCTGTTTCGTTTCCTTGTCGCTGCAGACGATGCGAATATCCGGCTTCTTATTCGTGCAGGCAAGTACACCAAAGAAATGCAGTAAAAAACAATTCTACCGACCAAATGCCATTTCTGTGAGAAATTTGAGCTCGAGCAATTCACCGGTTTAGCTGTGAGGATCAATCTAAGGCGTGGGTTTAAATGAGGAACAGTATATGAAACACGATAGCGCCATTTGTTTACGAAATTTCAAAACACTTTATCCGATTCGAAGGGAGCGAACTTGTATAGAGTCATTGAACTTTGACGTCCATCCGCGCCACTTATGGACGAGCCCGCGCGGCAAGCCTCCGCCCTCCACCCAAGACATACGAAGACTGGAAGGCCGTGGGTTGACGTCAGTCCACTGCCCAAGAACATGTCCCATTCACGCAACGAGGGCCGACGTAACGCTCGAATCGACCTACCTAAAGCGCACAGTCACCCGCAGCCCCAAGTCTATTCACGTAGACGCCGCCCTACAGAGACGCAACGCGCGCCACGGCAGTGGCGGTGGACTCGACATTTTAAGAAGTGGCCAGCGTTTTCCTGAGGCACTGCACAGTCACCGAAGCTGAAACTGCCGCGATAGTGCTCGCCGTGCAGTATGGAGATGCCCACGACAAAGAAGTACACATTGTGTCGGACTCCCAGGCGGCATGTCGCAGGAAGAATCCCAAAAAGTTAGCCAGATTTGCAACAACTTCCCTGTACACAATTCCGAACTCCAACACGAAATCACGTGGGCTCCGGGGCACTCGTGGCTCGAGGGAAACGAGGTCGCGGACCTGTCAGCTCGAGGCACACCAACCGAGCGACAGACACCCCCGACCAGGACACCGCCCCCGAAATCACCACTGCCTACAGCGCACGGCTCCAATACTTTGGAACGCTTCGCCAGCAATACCCCCACCGCATAAAAGGCTAATTCTCAGGAGGCTCGAGATTGAAAGCAACTCCTGACCGACACTTTCCTAATCAGTACAAGCACCAAATTATTATCCCGGGCCGTTACGAAGGCTCATGCCGTGGTGCGAAGAACGTCCCACAACATACCGCATTACAAATGGGTGTGTCGGACCAAAACCATTGAAGCTAAAATTCCCTAGAACGATGGAGCAGTTGGAGGCCCGTCTGCTCAACTCGGACCTTGCCATTCAGCGACAGCTGATCAAGCAAGCCCGAGCGGCAGCGACAGTCACTGGGGTCCTGAAATGAGGACACCACCCGTTCTGCAACCTTTCATTTTCTGGTTCTCTTTCCAATAGTGTTTTCAACAACCGGCTGCGTTTTTATGGAGGAAAAACGCTAAGGCGCCCGTGTGCTGTGCGATGTCAGAGCACGTTAAAGATCCCCAGGTGGTCGAAATTATTCCGGAGCCCTCCACTACGGCACCTCTTCTTCCTTTCTTCTTTCACTCCCTCCTTTATCCCTTCCCTTACGGCGCGGTTCAGGTGTCCAACGATATATGAGACAGATACTGCGCCATTTCCTTTCCCCCAAAAAACCAATTATTATTATTAACAACCGGAAGGCCCCCAGTGGCGACACCAAGTGCAAGCTCGTTGCCCTGCTGGACATGGTTTCAGAGTGGCGTTCCAACTTTCAGCTAACACACACATTTCCCCTTCTTAGGCCCCAGGCCATCCTCATCAATAAAGATTAATTAATCAATGCAGTGAATTGAGCGCGCATCTTTTACTGAGCAGTCAACCACGGATATACGTGGTAGGTCCGAGTAAGGTGCGAATCTCCAGTGCAAGGCTGGGATGTCCGTAGGGCATCCCTATGGACGTCCATACCCGGATATACGCATTGGAGATTCTGTGTATGTCCTAGGGACATTCGTTACCAATGGCTGGCGGACATCCGCGGGCGGATGCCCGAGGAGTATCCGTAAATATCCCGATTGGGATGTGAACTTACGGCATGGCATATATATTTTGTTTTTCCTCAGGCAAAAAAATGAAAATAAATTCTATTTTGCAAATGACCAATTTAATATTAAGAATAATTGACTTATATCACTCGAATATGGTGAGTGTGAAAGAACCTGAATTATTCTAAATGCGTGACTTTCTGGCGCCAGTGTTCATAATTAACGCCCTTTTCTCCTCCAACATTCTTACGAGAGAGTCTAAATATTACCTAGAGGGAAAGCTGGCGCCACCGTCTATGCGAGTTTCTGCCATAGAAGAGCACTTCATCCACCATGCATGGGAATGCCAGGAAGACAGCAAAGCGCACTTGGCTTGGCCATAAAACATGACTACGACTGCAGAAATACAAATTTTCGTGGAATATATGTTGCAAGGGAGCGTTGTTTTCCAATCAGTATGTCCTGTAATAAAAATATGGTACCTGTACATCGCAACAAATGAGCAGAAAAGCAGACAAGCACCGAATTTGCCTATGGCAAGAGAGGGTTTTCTCTATTGATGCTGCTAAACATAGCTAACTGTAGAAAATAACTTTTTTTGCGCTTAACAGACACAGTTCTTAAACCAAATATTCTTGCAAAAAATTTTGAATTCTTAAAATTTTAGAAGCTTGTTTTTTTTTTGCATTGTGAAAAATCGAAACGTTTCATTGGTGTAGTCTGCATGCTACTGCGGGACGCGACCTATGTCCGTGTATAGGATATGTTCTTGCCGCGAGCAACGTACTGTTGCAAAAGGGTTGCAAGCCCCAAGGGTAGCGTTGGCCTGGCGGCCTGGGGCAAAGCTGGAAACATCCGAAGGTCCCGGCAAAGGATGAGTCGACTGGCAACAGAACAACTTGTTTATTCTGGCATCGCAAAAGAGCAGCCGGTCAGGGCGACCACGTTACTCGCAGGAAGAAATCGAAGTCTCTCTTTGGCGTCCGGGGCAGCTGCTTTTATACCCACGGAGTCGAGGGCAAGAAGGAACGCCTCGGGATGAGTCGCACTAGACGGCGACGCGCGGACATGTTGAGACGTGAAGTGACGCGTCCGCCGGGCCGGCGCCGGTCAGACCTCCTCGCCTCCCAGTTGGGGAGCTCCTCTCCCCGGCTGCCGCGCTTTGACAAGCGTGGGCACCAACGTGCACACACACACACACGCACACACGACGACACGTGGAATTGAAACCTGCCTGGACGCGCTTGGCGGGAGGCGTTACGGCAGCACTGAACGGGCAAAAATGACCGCCACTTTGAACGAAGCCCCGGCGTCCGTTGCATCCGCGCCGGCTATACCGCGCGTCGTAGGCGAAACGTAACAGACCGCCCCGCCGGGAGAAGGAGATCCCGATGGTCAGGGGACTGCATCCGCTGTCCGGAGGGATGTCGCTCGATGATGCTCGTAAACGAAACCGGTCGTCCCTCGACGTTGCTTGAGCGCAGCGCACAGAGAAGGCCTCGTTCTCAGGTTCAGGTTCACACAGGACACTGCAAAGTGACTTCGGGAGAGTTGCCATTTTTGTGCTCGTTCCCAGCAAGCGTTAGAACTACGCCGAAACGCAACCACTCAGTCAGCAAGCACGAGACAACCCTCACTAAGCTCTGCCAGGCTCTTTCCCCTTTTATACTACTGCCTAGTTCCTTACAGTAGTCAAGCAGCACTCAGAACGCGTCCACAAATTGGAAAATTGCACTAGAAAGCACATAATCACTTTGAAACACTAACAAAAGCAATATGTTAAAAATCCTGCCTCAGGAAGAAAACATCAGTAATAAACAACTTTGAGGCGGATTCCTACGTTAGGGGCTTCGACTTAAGCCATCGGCGTTACCGTTGAGACTCCCCTTTTTGTAACGCACCTCAAAGGAATATTGTTGCAAAGCGAGGCTCCAGCGCAGGAGGCGACCATTTTTGGGAGAGATGGTCTGCAGCCATTGGAGAGGGCAGTGATCCGTCTCAATGATAAACCTCGAGCCGGCTAGGTAGCATGACAATTTCTGAACGGCCCACACGAGACACGCACACTCTTTCTCGGTGGCGCTGTACGCCTGCTCACGACAGGTCAGCTTACGACTAGCATAAAGGACGGGGTGTTCCACTTCTCCATTTTCCCGTTGGCACAGTACAACGCCCATGCCTCGCTCACTAGCATCGCACTGAACAACGAACCCTTTTGTGTAGTCTGGCGATCGTAGCACAGGCTGGCTTGTTAGGGCGCTCTTTAAGGCGCTAAAAGCTCTTTCCTTTGTCTCGCTCCAGACGATTGTTTGGGGCTCTGGTTTTCTTAGAGCATCCGTCAGGGGAGCCGCGGTATCGGAGTACCTGGGGATGTACCTCTGATAGTAGCCGGCGTTCAAAGTGGCGGTCATTTTTGCCCGTTCAGTGCTGCCGTAACGCCTCCCGCCAAGCGCGTCCAGGCAGGTTTCAATGCCACGTGGCGTCGTGTGTGCGTGTGTGTGTGTGTGCACGTTGGTGCCCACGCTTGTCAAAGCGCGGCAGCCGGGGAGAGGAGCTCCCCAACTGGGAGGCGAGGAGGTCTGACCGGCGCCGGCCCGGCTACAGTGCTCTAGAATATGGGTAGTGGATTCAGGGAGCGGCCAGCGGTGAGGCGACTTGTGTCGACGATACCAGATGGCGCCACCAGAGCATGGGCTGTATGAAATGCGGCGCGCCGCGCCGTGGATGCGCGCTGTGCATAGAATCGTCGGAGAAATAAGCAAGGCTCTGTCTTTTAAAACAGGTCCTACAAATAGGTGAAGCTGTACACAGATATTGTCGGCGAATCAAGAAAATTAGATGTAGTAGTAGCCAACAGCCGATAGCGCGCTGGTGCGGACGAGCGGCCCCGTTAATGCTTCGCAACGCTGATCGTGCTCTTTTGCAGGTACGGCTCCCATATTTCAACGTTAGTGCATACTAGTATTATCGCCGCCCATAGGAAAGGCTGCGTACAGGGAGAGGAGCAAACATTCTATCGATCGTCGGGGTTACCCAGCGGCCAACTCGAAGCTGTCGGCAAACGTGGCCGAGTGTACTCCAGCTTGAGCCATCGGAAGTGTTTTAGTAGAGGGGCGGGGCAACAAGAAATTGGAATAAAAAAAAAACGGTTCACTTAGAGACCGTTGTGTGTACAGCGTACTATATGTGAATGCGATAATTTTAAGTGTGGTATGCATGCCTCTGTTTTGTAAAAAGGAAAGGAACGCCGACCAAAGGTTGTTGTTAAGAAAGAAGACGTTCTGGCTTCCCTATGGAAGCCTTGATAACTCTGATCAAGGCTTCCGTAGGGAAGCCGAAACGTCTTTTTTTCTAACAACCTTTGGTCGGCGTTCCTTTCCTTTTTACATGAATCTTCTACCTGACCGGACGAGTTTTCGTCGAACTTTAGATTTCATGCCCCTGTTTTAATTGTTGTTTTGATGCATGCATTTTTTTCATCAAAACGAAGGGTCAATTGCCGCCGATGTATAAACGCGGATGAATGCAAGACAAGATAAAATAACTTTTATAAAATAAAGCACTCCTTTATTGCAGCGCTCCAATTATGCACAGTGTGAGACATATTCTTGAATTTCTCAAAGGAATGCCGTGTTTTCTTGTTTGCACAGTACATTTAGCCGCGCGACTATGAGCACTTGCCCATCTTAGCATGAAGCTTCTTTTTCCTGCGAGCTTCTCGCGACTCATTGATTGATTTAACATAAAAATGCAGCCTTGTCAAAACATAAAACTCCAGTATTCTGAAGGAACATCCACCTTAGAAAAATCGTCCGGCACAGATGTTTTCGTCAACTTCACAAGGGTCTCGGTCGTTCGCCAACACGCTACTCTCAGTGTCAATGCCCGGACACCTCGACGTCGGAAGCATTACTTTGTGGTCTTTTCGCTTCATTAGGATATGTACTTGTGCTTTTCCTCTTTCTAGGTGGTCTCTGTAGCGGTGTTTTCTTTGACAGATAGCTCGGCGCGTTCGGCAGCAAAGTTGGCACCGCATCGGGTAAAAGTTCCGGCTTTCCACGCGGGATGCGGACTTCTTTGCCGTCAATGATGTGTATAAAGTCCCTCACAATGCATGATGGCTCGAAATGTAGCTCACACACACAGCAGGTTTCGTCCAAAACCTTATCTTTTCGATGAAGGTTGCGTTCCCACTGCTTCCGTCGGTTCTCATCCTTTGGCACAGCGAAGAGCGACGGCTGATCGCCTTTCGTCCACTGGTATCCCGTTTTGCACCCGGGAGCGAAACAATGCCGTTGACGCCGACGATTCGGCATGACCGTAGTCTTAACGCCGCGAACTCACAAAGAGGAAAAATGCACCGCACAAAAAGCAACAAACAGCTGCAGGCAGCTTGGCGGGACTGCTAGCCGCGCGCGCGGGCGCGCCGAGCCTACAGCCCACGCTACAACAGCGCCACCGCTTACATCCGGAACCTGTCGACACTCGCCGCCTCACCGCATCGCATGGAGCGCGCCGGCTCCTGAACCCACTACCCATATTCTAGAGCACTGTAGCCCGGCGGACGCGTCACTTCACGTCTCAACATGTCCGCGCGTCGCCGTCTAGTGCGACTCATCCCGAGGCGTTCCTTCTTGCCCTCGACTCCGTGGGTATAAAAGCAGCTGCCCCGGACGCCAAAGAGAGACTTCGATTTCTTCCTGCGAGTAACGTGGTCGCCCTGACCGGCTGCTCTTTTGCGATGCCAGAATAAACAAGTTGTTCTGTTGCCAGTCGACTCATCCTTTGCCGGGACCTTCGGATGTTTCCAGCTTTGCCCCAGGCCGCCAGGCCAACGCTACCCTTGGGGCTTGCAACCCTTTTGCAACAGTACGTTGCTCGCGGCAAGAACATATCCTATACACGGACATAGGTCGCGTCCCGCAGTAGCATGCAGACTACACCAATGAAACGTTTCGATTTTTTACAATGCAAAAAAAAAACAAGCTTCTAAAATTTTAAGAATTCAAAATTTTTTGCAAGAATATTTGGTTTAAGAACTGTGTCTGTTAAGCGCAAAAAAAGTTATTTTCTACAGTTAGCTATGTTTAGCAGCATCAATAGAGAAAACCCTCTCTTGCCATAGGCAAATTCGGTGCTTGTCTGCTTTTCTGCTCCTTTGTTGCGATGTACAGGTACCATATTTTTATTACAGGACATACTGATTGGAAAACAACGCTCCCTTGCAACATATATTCCACGAAAATTTGTATTTCTGCAGTCGTAGTCATGTTTTATGGCCAAGCCAAGTGCGCTTTGCTGTCTTCCTGGCATTCCCATGCATGGTGGATGAAGTGCTCTTCTATGGCAGAAACTCGCATAGACGGTGGCGCCAGCTTTCCCTCTAGGTAATATTTAGACTCTCTCGTAAGAATGTTGGAGGAGAAAAGGGCGTTAATTATGAACACTGGCGCCAGAAAGTCACGCATTTAGAATAATTCAGGTTCTTTCACACTCACCATATTCGAGTGATATAAGTCAATTATTCTTAATATTAAATTTGTCATTTGCAAAATAGAATTTATTTTCATTTTTTTGCCTGAGGAAAAACAAAATATATATGCCATGCCGTAAGTTCACATCCCAATCGGGATATTTACGGATACTCCTCGGGCATCCGCCCGCGGATGTCCGCCAGCCATTTGGTAACGAATGTCCCTAGGACATACACAGAATCTCCAATGCGTATATCCGGGTATGGACGTCCATAGGGATGCCCTACGGACATCCCAGCCTTGCACTGGAGATTCGCACCTTACTCGGACCTACCACGTATATCCGTGGTTGACTGCTCAGTTAAAGATGCGCGCTCAATTCACTGCATTGATTAATTAATCTTTATTGATGAGGATGGCCTGGGGCCTAAGAAGGGGAAATGTGTGTGTTAGCTGAAAGTTGGAAGGCCACTCTGAAACCATGTCCAGCAGGGCAACGAGCTTGCACTTGGTGACGCCACTGGGGGCCTTCCGGTTGTTAATAATAATAATTGGTTTTTTGGGGGAAAGGAAATGGCGCAGTATCTGTCTCATATATCGTTGGACACCTGAACCGCGCCGTAAGGGAAGGGATAAAGGAGGGAGTGAAAGAAGAAAGGAAGAAGAGGTGCCGTAGTGGAGGGCTCCGGAATAATTTCGACCACCTGGGGATCTTTAACGTGCTCTGACATCGCACAGCACACGGGCGCCTTAGCGTTTTTCCTCCATAAAAACGCAGCCGGTTGTTGAAAACACTATTGGAAAGAGAACCAGAAAATGAAAGGTTGCAGAACGGATGGTGTCCTCATTTCAGGACCCCAGTGACTGTCGCTGCCGCTCGGGCTTGCTTGATCAGCTGTCGCTGAATGGCAAGGTCCGAGTTGAGCAGACGGGCCTCCAACTGCTCCATCGTTCTAGGGAATTTTAGCTTCAATGGTTTTGGTACAGTGTACTAGAATACTTTCCAGTGGCGCGACCGCGCCTCTCCACCTGACGCGCGCGGTGTCTCCTGCAGCGGCGGCGCTGCCATCGACCACTCTTGAAAGCTCGCCCCTGCAGCGTACGCGGCACACCAGAATGGAAGGCTTGTTTGGTCACATACCAACGCTGTTTCAACGTAATTCAACTGTTGTTTCGCCATTTATTTAAATTCTTTTTTCAGACAACCTTTTCAGCGTCAACTTTTATTGACTCACCCTACGATTTCGGACTTTTCATTGTAAACAAAACTAGAAGCAGACGAAAGCCAGTCGATCTATTTTTCGCAACCTCAGCATTTCGCTAACACGGGTAA
The DNA here is from genome assembly GCF_052857255.1 of Amblyomma americanum. Classification (NCBI taxonomy): domain Eukaryota; kingdom Metazoa; phylum Arthropoda; class Arachnida; order Ixodida; family Ixodidae; genus Amblyomma; species Amblyomma americanum. The sequence goes on along the minus strand of NC_135497.1, from coordinate 306,957,056 downwards.
GAATATTGCGAGAGTACGAAATTTCGCGAAGCAGAGGTTCTTTGTGGGACCAATTCTGCGGTTTTCGAGAAAAATCGTTTACAGTATCTGCCATTTTGTACAGATGCAAAATAACTGGTCGATTTAATTTGCACGTTATTTCATACGCGCGAAAGCACGGTAATTTTTTAGTGCTCGCGGTAAGCAAGGCTTAATACGCGACGCCAACAAGAAAAAGAAAGTGCGAAACTGAGCCCACTGGTCGACAAATTTTATTCCACATGCTTTTCATCTTATTCAAAGTAACACAAGGAGAGCAAGCGGTCTCAATACACGGTTGCAAGGGCGGCACAAATGTAGCTATTTAAGCCTGCTCAGCTTGAGGTGTTCCGCTGCCTTTCGCTTTGACAGCATATTGGACTTGTTCAAGCCCTTGACAAAAAAATGCAGCCGTGTGGTTACATAAAAGCTGACTATGCGAGGAGTCAAACTTTCTGCATGCACTCTGCATCCCACCTTTAAGGGGGAAGCGCAATGTATCATGTGCAAGATGTCCATCACACTTTCACGGTGTACCTTTCGTGCACTGAAACAACTTGTGAAAATGTCCTCTAGCCTGGTTATAAGACGAAACAGTTCAAGCGAGGGGTAGAGCAAGCCTCCTTCATCATTGTGCTGCACAAATGCTGCAGCATACAAGCGGCGTCCTAGCTCTGCTGGAAGTAATAGGCTGTCGATACAAACAGAACACTTGCTTGGAAGTACACATTTCTTTGCCACATAGCCAGAGATATAATAAATTAGCCTAGAGTCACTTCGCTGCACATGGTAATCATGTCCCACTGTTTCAGCACTGTCACATGAACCCGAAGGTCCCGCTTGCTCTTCTGTGCAAAGTTTCACTGTGTCACTCAGCTGTTGCTTTGCGGTTTCCTCCTTGTCCCCAGTGTCAAGAAGAGAACTGATGACATCGCTGTCCGCATTCCCACCTGCAACACTGTGAGCCAAATTATAAAAAGACAGACAGTGAACTGTGAGCACGAACTGTTGCGGCGTCGGGTGAGAGTTGCAGCCAGACGACAGTCTAACAATCCCGAAGAAGTTCTCCACTTTATCTTGACTAAGCCGGGACGTCAACAAGTAGCTATAGCCAACTTCTTGCTCGTGCAAATAGTGAAGGAGCTCAAGAGTACTAGTCAGGGTAACTCTTAAGCCCTCCGCTGCTGACTCGCTGAGGGAAATGCTTCTTATGAGTATGCTGCTCCCAGATGTCCAAGAAGCTAAGCATCTCCTTTATTTTCTCAACACCTGCAGAGGTATGTCTCAGTGCTTCCGCTGGGTACCTTGCAGTCATTACACCAATCAGGGACTTCATTCTCATGAAGAACTTTTCCGTGGCTTCAATATTACCGCAGCTCCTCTCCAGCTGAGTCCGGTACAGAAAAAATGCTCGCAAAGGACCATGGCCAAACAGTTGGAAAGCATAACTTGCGCGCATTTTTTCAAAATTGTTGGGGCTGATATGCACGCTTGTTATTCCTGGCATTGCCTTCATTGTAACAGCATTACTGTCGAGTTTGAAAGCCTCTCGAGCAAACTGCATGGAAACCATACCCTCAGGGGTGTCAAAATTTGTGACGAGGAGCCGGCTTCTGACATTTTTGACCAGGTGCGGGAAATCGGAAAAAAAATGCAAAAAACGGCTGCTGTCGACAGGATGTGGCTTCTTACAGACCACTTCTTTCGATGTTGCTCGAATGTTGAACATGCGCCACATTTTCCTGTTCCAGGATGCTGCGTCGCACGTTATGTAGTCCACAAAGAGACCAGCTCTTTCTGTCAGAACTGTGGACTCGAGCACAATTTTGGCCAACAGGTCACCTTTCACGTTCTCATTGCTCCCAAAAACACCAATAACTTGAGACCAGCTTCCAACAAGCGGCACGAACATTACAACGAGGCCATGATTACATGGTAATGTTTTTTCCTTTTCTGGAGTATATGGTCCCAAGTCAACAAAGCCTTCAATCTTTGCACCTGTTGTCACTGACAGATGTTCAGCCAGCTTCATCTCATCTATGATTATTCCACCGTGTCGGTGGAACACGTCCAGTTGAGCAACTTTCTTTTTCAAAACATCCAGCATCTTTTCATTAAACCCATAGCCGCTCCTGTACTGGGCAGTGTACTTGCGTAGGGTTGTTTCACTTGGCAAAGCCAAGATTTTCTGCCTCCGCATATACTGATAGAGCTTCGGGCTTCTCATTTTCAGAAGAATGCACTCCAGAATCCAGTCTTTCGCATATTTCATGCCCCGTGGACTCTTCCTTCTGGCTGCCTCAAAACACTGCCTGACAGCGAGCTGCTGCTTTGGAGACAAAGCGCTTATTTTTTCAGCGAGTACTTCCTCAGCTGTTCTAGCACACTCACTTTTCATTTTTTTGAGGTTCAGCGCGAGATTCTGTAGCTTTGATACAAGTCGCTGGTTTTTTCGTGCACTTGCTTGCAGCTTCCTCGTAACGCTGCCGCGGTTAGTGTTACTATTCTTCGTTCCCTCACGCCTTTTGAGACGTGACTGGCGCGTAACTAAGGCTTTTCGCAAATATTTGCAAACGACGCAAGCCGTTCCCTCTTTCACTGCCTTTCCTTGGCAGTTAGTGCTATAGGCTGTTCCCGACTTGTGCGCAATTTGGCTTTTCAAGTGTACTGTAAGGCTGGTCAGCAGGCAGCTTTCATTCTGCAACGCTGCGCCTTTGCAGATATGCATTTCGTGTGCTTCCTGCAGGATGTTAACGGCATCTTGAATTGTTGCCACTGGCGCACCAGCCACCTGCTTACCCAGCACGAACGTCTTCGACTGCAAAGCGCCAGCGCTGTCGGCAGTCATGAACACGGCCTTTTCCACTGTCACCTCACCTGAAGTCGAGTCGAAGGTACATGAAGTGAAACATACTCCGTATGCGTCATAAAGTTCATGTAGCGTCCAACGCTTCCCAGGCACCTTCATATCCATCAGCGCGGCGACAGTCGCGGCCGCACCAACTTCGTTGCCAGCCGCAGGTTCGTCTACCTCGGTCTCCTCTGCAACCTGTCTTCGTGTTTTTTCTGAGGCGCGACTTCGTCACTGCCCTTCCTTTTCCTTCCATTTCTCTGGGGAGTGGGCTTTTTGCTTAGGTAAGCTGGCAGGTTCGGCAGAATTGTGGGGACTGCGTCCGGTGCAAGTGCAGGCGTCCCTCGTGGAATGCGAACTTCTCCATTTATGCGGTGCACATAGTCTCTGATAATCAGGTGTTGCTCAAAATGCAGTTCACATACCGCGCAATCTTCGGTTAGCGGCTTGTCGGCTCTGTGTAGACGTCTTTCCCACGTGGACCTCCGCTCAGGATCTGCAGGCACCTTGAACAGCGACAGCTTCTTTGCACTTTTTGTTCTGGCGTATTTTGTACTACACCCTGGGGCGTAGCAGTGGTTGAGGCGTTGCTTTTCACTCATCGATGCATTGAGTGGGCGCATTCACATGAGAAGAGTATGTAAAACACAACCGCACGGAACGAAAAGGCACCCGAAACACAGCACTGAAATGCACTGGCCGTGCACGCCGAGACCAGCTGCATTCAAGAGTGGTCGACGAGAGCGCCACCGCTTCGGGCTACACTTCCGGTGACGCGGTAGCAAGGCGATCCTCCCTGCGTTCGTTCCACTGCCCTCTTCTAGTACACTGTAGTTTTGGTCCGACACACCCATTTGTAATGCGGTATGTTGTGGGACGTTCTTCGCACCACGGCATGAGCCTTCGTAACGGCCCGGGATAATAATTTGGTGCTTGTACTGATTAGGAAAGTGTCGGTCAGGAGTTGCTTTCAATCTCGAGCCTCCTGAGAATTAGCCTTTTATGCGGTGGGGGTATTGCTGGCGAAGCGTTCCAAAGTATTGGAGCCGTGCGCTGTAGGCAGTGGTGATTTCGGGGGCGGTGTCCTGGTCGGGGGTGTCTGTCGCTCGGTTGGTGTGCCCTCGAGCTGACAGGTCCGCGACCTCGTTTCCCTCGAGCCACGAGTGCCCCGGAGCCCACGTGATTTCGTGTTGGAGTTCGGAATTGTGTACAGGGAAGTTGTTGCAAATCTGGCTAACTTTTTGGGGATTCTTCCTGCGACATGCCGCCTGGGAGTCCGACACAATGTGTACTTCTTTGTCGTGGGCATCTCCATACTGCACGGCGAGCACTATCGCGGCAGTTTCAGCTTCGGTGACTGTGCAGTGCCTCAGGAAAACGCTGGCCACTTCTTAAAATGTCGAGTCCACCGCCACTGCCGTGGCGCGCGTTGCGTCTCTGTAGGGCGGCGTCTACGTGAATAGACTTGGGGCTGCGGGTGACTGTGCGCTTTAGGTAGTCGATTCGAGCGTTACGTCGGCCCTCGTTGCGTGAATGGGACATGTTCTTGGGCAGTGGACTGACGTCAACCCACGGCCTTCCAGTCTTCGTATGTCTTGGGTGGAGGGCGGAGGCTTGCCGCGCGGGGCTCGTCCATAAGTGGCGCGGATGGACGTCAAAGTTCAATGACTCTATACAAGTTCGCTCCCTTCGAATCGGATAAAGTGTTTTGAAATTTCGTAAACAAATGGCGCTATCGTGTTTCATATACTGTTCCTCATTTAAACCCACGCCTTAGATTGATCCTCACAGCTAAACCGGTGAATTGCTCGAGCTCAAATTTCTCACAGAAATGGCATTTGGTCGGTAGAATTGTTTTTTACTGCATTTCTTTGGTGTACTTGCCTGCACGAATAAGAAGCCGGATATTCGCATCGTCTGCAGCGACAAGGAAACGAAACAGGCCGCTCTCTCAGCGATTGCTTCGGTGTCGCCATCTCGTTGGTCCGCTGTGGAGATAAGCGGGAGGTTTGAAGGCTCTTCAGCAACCACTTTATGAATACTGAACGCATACAGCCACCCCAGGGCACAGGATGGACCAGCGAAAGCCGCTATTCTCAAAGCCCTACAGATCGCAGGCCAAAACCCAACCTTAATTGTGGGTGACTTCAACGCTCAATACGTGCAATGGGGACACGCAACAACATCCAGGAAAGGCACGGCACTAATGGATTTTATCCAGCAAAGAAGGCTAACCCAATACACGGACCCCATGCAACCTACCAGGACAGGCAACAGCGTGAACAGGCACACGTGCCCGGACCTCACGATAGGCAAAAATCTCCCAGACTTAAGCTGGAGCAACAGCAGACAAAACCTAGGAAGTGAGCATTATATCATAACGTCTAAAATCGCCATTGGCAATCTCAAACCCAAACCCAGAAAAAAAAAAACAGAATCACCGACTGGGACAAACTTAGGACGATCCGCAACTAAAATCAGGAACCAATTACAGACCTCGAACAGTGGGCACAAACCCTCCTATCGGATGTGGGAAAGGCCACTAAAGAACTAGTACATTACCTAGGCGTAAGTACGATTGACAGCCGACTTACACACGTGTGGGAGGCAAGGCAAAGCCTAGAAAAAAGATGGCTTAAGCAAAAATAGAACAAAAAGCTTAGAAACAGGATAGTCACACTCACGGAGGAAATTCACCACCACTCTGCAGAACTAGCGAGACAACAGTGGAACCATACCTGCGAAAATATAAATGGAAATCTAGGCACGGGTTCGAACCCGGCCACGGCGGCTGCGTTTTTATGGAGGAAAAACGCTAAGGCGCCCGTGTGCTGTGCGATGTCAGCGCACGTTAAAGATACCCAAGTGGTCGAAATTATTCCGGAGCCTTCCACTACGGCACCTCTTTCTTCTTTCACTCCTTCCTTTATCCCTTCCCTTACGGCGCGGTTCAGGTGTCCGCCGATGTATGAGACAGATACTGCATCATTTCCTTTTAAAAACACATTATTATTAATCTAGGCACGAGAGAGACGTGGAATCTTCGGCGGCATCTCCTTGATCCGGAATCGAACAAAGCTACGACTCAAAAGGAAATCACCAAAACTTTAAACATAGACCCAGGCACGGATCAAGATATTATAAACACGCTACAGCAGAAGTGCTTCTTCACAACCCGAGAGACGAAGTCCCTACCCGATTATAAAGGACAACTAACCCCATCCTGGACGCTGACATGTTATAACAATGGCGGAAATCAGAGCAGCCCTCCTTAAGATACGCACGACATCCGCTCCGGGAGAGGACGGCATTAATAATAAGACACCTAGAAATCTAGACGACGCTTTTATCACAGCCCTCACGGACTTTGCGAACGAGTGTTGGAGGGAGGGAAAACTCCCAGCGTCTTGGAAACATGTCATCGTTAAATTCATCCTAAAACCGGGCAAAAAGCTCGCGCTCGAAAACCTCAGACCTATTTCGCTTACTTCTTGCATAGAAAAACTGATAGAGCACGTCATACTAGACTGACTGCAGTCCCACATGCACAAAGAGAATTTATATCCAAACACTATGGTCGACTTTAGATCACATTTATCAACACAGGATGCGATGCTCAGACTAGCAAACGGAGTTCTATCTCAGGAGCAAGAAAGGAGCACAAGGGCAATTCTAGCTCTAGATTTAACCAAAGCATTTGATAACGTCAAACACAAAGCAATCCTAGATTCTCTTTCACCATGGAATGTAGGCGAAAGAACGTTTAACTACATCAAGGACTTTCTCTCTGGTAGAACGGCTAAAATTCAAATCGGCACAATCAAATCCTACACCTTCAGTTTAGGAGACAGGAGAACGCCGCAAGGATCTGTCCTGTCCCCTTCTTATTCAGTATAACCCTCATCAAAATGGCACACGAACTCGCCAAAATCCCAAACCTAGAACACTCTTTGTAGGCGGACGATATCACCCTTTGGACCACCAAGGGGTGTATCGGCGCCATACAACAAGCGGCAGATGTAGTAGTAGAGGAGGCACAAGCCGCGGGACTTGCGTGTTCCCCCCAAAAATCCGAAGTCCTCATCCTACACCCAAAGCGTCAAAGAAAGAATAAAGCGCCTGAGATTAAAATCTACGCGAAAGGGGCAGCCATTTCAGAATTGGAAACTAAAAATACTGGGAATGCTGATACAGTCAAACAAAAAAAACTACACACTAATTAAGAAACTGAGAAACACCGTCAACCAAATCTCCGTCCTCATCAGACCAGGAAGAAGCCGAGACCAGGAACCTAATCCAAGCCTGCGTTCTTAGCAGTGTCATCTACTCTACACCATACGTCACCCTCACAGTCGGAGAAAGCGACGACCTGGATGGTCTAATTAGACAATCCTACAAAATTGCGCTCAACCTTCCCCGTCATACCCCAAATTCAAAACTACTACAGTTAGGAATTCATAACACCGTAGCGGAAATGATGGAAGCACACCTCACCGCACAATACGAAAGATATCAGGTACTGAAACGGGACGTTTCATCCTAAAGAAGGAATCCGTGCACACACCTTGCCAATTCCAAGACACGTGCACGAAAACTTAATAGTCCATCCTCTGCCCAAAAACGCATCCACACTACGATACGGACAGTAGAAAGGCTAGGGCAGAAAAACTTGACGAAAGATTTTTCAGTTCAGAAAGACACGGCGCATGTGGACGTGGCAGAACATGTGGACAGAGACGCCTTTTCCCTGGCAGTTGTCGATCATCGATGTTCTCCCCTCGCATCGGCGACAATCGATAAAACAAAATTTCCGGAGGAGGCCGAAGAAGCTGCCACAGCTTTAGCCATTACATCTACCACTGCCAAACACATGATCAGCGACTCTAAAACCGCAACTCGAAATTTTTCCAAAGGAAGGGCCCGCTCCGCAGCCATCAAAATATTACAAAAATCTCCAATACCCGCCAAATCACATTGATCTGGGTCCCCGCCCATTCGGGCCATCCTGGAAACGGGGCAGCGCAGCGATTTGCCCGAGGATTCGATGCTAACCGGGAGGTGCGCTTCCCCGAGCTCAGGTCCGCCAAGGAGCGAGTGACGACCTAAAAAGAAATTACTACCCTCTTCAAGAAAGAAAGAAAAATCTTCCCAGAACCACATAGATCTCTAAGTAAAACACAAGTCAGTTGGCGGTAGCTCCAAACGGACACTTTCTTTAATCCGTATATGTACTATACATGATTCCCAGAGCAGTTGCGACCGGACAGCAGTTTTGCACGCGCACTGCGCTTCCATCGCTCCGAATTGCCATCAGACTATGCCCTGCCGCATCATTCCTTGCAGCCCCCATGGGTAATGGCTCAGCCTTCAGTCTGCCTGCATGTCCCTGGCATAATCAAGAAGTCTGCGATGCCGGTTAGCGGACTGAAGCAACTCGCACTTGCCTACATCTGGTCAGAATACCACAAATGTGTGCACGTCTACACGGATGGATCTGCGTCTCCAAATGCATCAACAGCAGCTTTCGCAATCCCTGCACAACAGACGACCCGCAGATTCATTTTGGGACACAAGTCTACTTCAACCGCTGCAGAGCTTGTGGGCCTTCGGGAATCGATTCGCCACATCTGCGGAGAACCGCCTCAGGAGTGGTGCATTTTCACCGACTGTAAACCTCCGCTACACATTTTAGGATGCTTCCTACGCCACACAGCCTATCAAGCTCTGGCTCTTGATATCATTAGACTCGTATCATTTGCTCAGGCAAACGGCCACCGTATAGTGTTTCAGTGGATCCCCGGACACTGCGGACTCGATGGAAATGAGACCGCCGACGCTGAAGCAAGGAGCGCCTTCAGCAGTGGCCTGCGTACAGTTGTACCGTTCTCTATAGTGAACACAACTTGTCTCCTTTCGGAATTGATGAGGAGGGCGACGGCTAGGTACTGGGCCCTGCCAGACACCCGCCACATCCGCCTTAAACGGCTAGATCCGACGATGACCTTTTCAGTTCCTCGCGGTATACCTCGCCCTATTGCATGCGTTATCCGTAGACTACGTTTAAACGTGGCATTCACGCGCAAATACTTGCACTTAATAGGACAAGCGGACTCCCCGGAATGTACCAGATGTGGCGTGCTAGAGACTATAGAACATGTTTTAGTGGCGTGTCCAGCGTATGCACGTGAAAGACTCATACTCGCATCTGCTCTGAAGCCTATGGACACATCGCTCCTCTCTGAGGATTTGATCCTCGGTGCTTGGCCAGATAGTTTTAGAACTGTAAAGGCAACGCGAGCGCTCTCACGCTTTTTGAGCGACACGGACCTTGTCTCGCGTTTGTTATGTCAGAAAGTGAGCCTTGTTTTGTTTTTAAAGTAGTGTTTCATCTGCCTCCTCCCATCATCATCGTCCCCCATCGTGACCTTCTTTTATCTCCTCTTCCCGTCCCTTAGAGCAGAGTAGCAGGCCAGATATTTATTTTTCAGGCCAACCTCTCTGCCTTTCCTATCAATAACCCCCCCTCTCTCTCTCTCTCTCTCTCTCTCTCTCTCCCAGAGCAGTTTAGCCCCGTCTGTTCTCTCTGTGGACACCATAAGGAAGACACACCACACATCCTATACTCATGTAATCAAGACAAGCCGTCGAACAGACTGCAGCTCTCTACCCAATTGCAGTGGGAGGCCGCGCTGCTCACCTCGGACCCGGAGGTTCAACTCCGGGTCACGGAGCGGGCCGAAGAGGTCGCCGAACGACATCGTCGGTCGGCCACCTGGCGTCCGGCCTAGAAGAGGAGCCCACCGCGAGGAGGGGAACGTCACCCCAACCCGCACCTAAAACCTCTTCTTTAATGAAGTTTACCTCCTCCTCCTCAATGATCACAAAAAGCTTAGTTTGGCCAAAACTGCACCGTGTTTGAAGTCTTTCGTTGTACAGCATCTTCAAACCTCCTGCAGAACACTGCCACACCTCCTCTGCAGAATCTCCACGGCCGACAAACGAGATGGCGCCACCGGTGCGATCGCTGAGAAAGCCTGTTTCGTTTCGTCGTCGCCGCACACGATGAGAATATCCGAATTTTATTGATTCAGGCAAGTACCCCAAACAAAGGTTGTATAAAACAATTCTGCTGGCCAAATGCCATATTTGTGCGAAATTTGAGCTCGAACAATTCACCTGTTTAGCTGTGAGGTGCACTCTACGGCGCGCTTTTAATTGCGGAACACGCTGTAGAGTTCCGGGGCCGGCTTCATCAGTTGCGACCGATGGGCAAGGCACGTCTGAAGCGCGTCCATAGACTAGAAGGCAAATATGGCCTGTTCTATAGTTACCAATCAACGCCGAATCGGCAACGCCGTGCAAACAGGAGGCACACCGACATGCACACGAGGGAGATAGTAAGCAATATGCCTGCAGGCGCTCGCGAAAAAGCCAACAGTTGCTGTATACAGCGAGTACAAGAATACAAATATCAGACCTGATATCTTCGACAACTGCCTGGGCAGCGCGCTGTTGTTTGAGACCCGTGCCGGAGCGCTTTGAACACTGGTTTATCGGCGTTGCTTCGAAGTAACACTAGAGGAGGAGGAGGAACAAACTTTTATTTGTCA